>NC_051180.1:99861616-99963946 GCF_013339695.2 Rhipicephalus sanguineus | reverse complement strand
CCTTCGGCCGCCTTTGCAACAGGAGCGCTGTTCAGACTGAGAGTCCATTGGCGAGCCTCACTTCGTATAGCATTAGTTTCTTGCTCTCGCATTCATGCTTCGCCCTCGCGGCGAAACTGTGACCTTTTATCTTTATTTCTCTTTCTTCCCCTTCTTTCTCTCTGCTTTTTTCTCTCTCTCTCTTTCTCTTTATGTCTCGCTTGAACTTTCTTTATCTCTTCTCTCTCTTTTCCTTTCTCTCTCTTTTGTGTTTCTCTCTCTTTCTATGTCTTGCTTTGTTTTTCTATCTTTATGGTTGTCTCTCTTTCTTAGTGAACCAGTGGCGACTAGTTCGATTTGCCCAATTTCTGTGGCACGTACCCGTTGATGATGATAGCTTTCTGATAGGCCGCACAATTAACGGCCAGCTGAAACTGCTTCGCTGTTTAAAAAGTTAACATCGCGACAGAGAGCTCATCCCTGTATGTCGCTGCAGTATCTGTACAAGCGTCTGGCAGGCGCCTTGTTGTTTAAGCATTGCAAAACGTTCTTTTCAAAGCCACAAAGCGCGCGTGCGTGCACACCGAAATGCAACAGGAAATTCTGAGAAAAAAAATTAATTGTAAAAATGATTAACTCTTGGGACTCGAAAGAAGTTCACTTTTTTGAAAAGTTCCGCGTTCTTTTACGAACGGCGTTCAACATGACGAAGTTGGAAAGAGTTAAAATTGCGAAAGAAGTGCGTTTTGGACGTGCCAGCAGAAGGCTATTCTTTTATTTGACGCGCACAAGTAAATTTACATACATTCTCGGCCCTGTTTTGTAGCGACATGAAACAGCGCGTGATCGTGCCACAGTAAAACACGGCTTCGTCTTCTTGGCTTCCATCGGCCTGTTCTTTGTTTGTTTACGCGCCGCTGGCACTTAAATCAGGTTTGAATGAACTTGCTTAAAGCAGCTTGTGGCTGCAACTTTTCAGGTTGCAGCCACAAGCTCCATTGGTGAGGTGGGCGCGGCTCGTGCGGTATCGCCGACGTTGACATGCTTGCAGTAGTGACTTGACGGCCGCTCCGGATCTTTGTCTAACGTTAGCACAACCCGACCTCCACTAGTACGCTAAATTCGCCAATTTTTAATGACATGTTCGTTCAATCAGACAATTCCCCTGTGTTACTTGTTAAAATAGGGGGCTGCAATTTTGTTGCGTGGTCGGTATGTAATCGTCCTTGAGCCGTTGTTTCTGTATGCTCGCCAGTGCTCTGATGGCGTTCTTACATTTTTCGCTTATGTAAATAGGGAGTTCTCAACTAAGTGGAACTAAATGTAAGAGTGGCAAGGAACAGCCTTCTGTATACCAAAAAAAAAGTACGCTACTCATGCCTGATATGTAAGCCGGTACATTTTACTAGATAAGAACTTGCGTTAGAGAGAGAGAAGAGCAGATGAGGGCAGGGAGGTTAACCAGAAGTTGTATCCGGTATGCTACCCTGCACTAGGGTGGGGAATAGCGGGTTGAAGAGCGAAATAGAGAAAATAAATAAAAGAAAAAGAAACAATCACAGCCACACACACACACACGAGAGCGTTCCGCTCAGAGGCGCTCTGACAGGCCAGTGGATCGCAGGAAGGCTTGTAGTGCTTGTAAAGCCTTCTTCTGCTGACGTTGTGTCCGGACGATGGCGTAGTAGTCTTTCTTCTTATAGAGGCTGGTCATCTAACTTGTTGAAAGCATGGCAAAGAGATTGTCTCTGTGTACTATACTCCGGACAGTCACACAGAACATGTCGAATTATTTCTTCGTCGCGCAGAGTTCACAGGCGGTGGTGTTGGCCATCCTATGCGGAATGCATACGCATGGGTAAACGCGACGCCCAGCCATAATCTACACAGAACGGTAGCGTCACCTCGGCAAAGTCTTGATGGCAGTCGAAGGCTTAACGGGGATCAAAGGATGTAGTCATGCCTGTATGAAATGTGGCTCATTCCAATTTGACATGGTGCATTGGCGAGCGAGCAAGCGGAGCTTCCGAGCAGCGTCTGTCTCAGAAAAGAGGTATCTCTGTATGGGCTGAGCGGGCAGCTTGATCGGCCGTTCATTGCCGATAATCCCACAGTGTCTTGGTAGCCATTGAAATGTAATGCGGTCCCTTTCTCGGTTAGGTGGTGGAACATCTAAACAGTCTCAATACCAACCGTTCGTGCGGACCCCGGCGTAATGTCGACAGTAGAGACTGCAGTGGCCCCTTGGAGTCGCAGAAAATCGTGCACTTTTTTTCCCATTTGGTCGTTATGAAGAGCAGCGCGGCACGAAGCGCTGTGAGCTCTGCTGCCGGTCGATATTGTTGGGTGAGCCGTCAAGTTACGTTATGACTGTGCAGCTAAAAAACGCGATCTGCATAGTAAAATCAAGCGCATAAAGTGCACCAATTATGCAAGCCCTGTCGTAGCTTGCTAC
Organism: Rhipicephalus sanguineus; assembly: GCF_013339695.2. Taxonomy (NCBI): domain Eukaryota; kingdom Metazoa; phylum Arthropoda; class Arachnida; order Ixodida; family Ixodidae; genus Rhipicephalus; species Rhipicephalus sanguineus. The sequence goes on along the minus strand of NC_051180.1, from coordinate 99,961,512 downwards.
GTTTACAGTGGAAGCATAGGAGGAGGAACAAAATGAAGGAAGGCGAACTAGTAGCGAGTCTGGTTTATTATCCAAGGGAAAAAGAGGCGATTAAATTAAGAAAAGATCGGAAGAAATGGGGCAGCAGGCGCATAAACTTGTGTAAAATTGAACAACATTGCTGCGTTTAGCCTACGTCAAAAACAAAAATGAATGCATCGTATCTTGACAGTCTGATAGTGCAGCCATTACTTCTGGCAAGTTGCAAGGAGCATGTCAGTGGCCAACGAATATATAATCGCTGCCTGATGAGCGCCGATGCGCTTTAAACTTGTTGTCCATAAATTCTACAATGTCCCCGCAGTACACTTGTCAACAATTTTTTCATGCTGCACTTCGTTTACAGGATCGCGGCTGCAATCGATCAGAGGGGTCACTGTGTCGTGGACTATTGCCATTATAAACTGTACTTTGAACTTCATAACAAACTTGTCTTTGTCTCGTCAGCCCGCATTTGAGAGGAGCAGTGTCACCAAAACATACTGGCACAATAATAAGGCTAAAAGTAAGAACGGACCGTTTGAAATTTTTACTCATGGTCCCTCTTTTGTCAAACTGCACTTCAGCCGCGCTCTTGAAAGCAGAATGACAGAAAGACAGCTCCAAAATGCCTGCCTTTATGCTCCTTTTAGGAACGATATTTTTAAATGCGCACCAAAATAACGAAGTGGAGCAGTCGGCGAAAATGTCCAGCGGCCCGGTATTTTTTATCTGAGTGAAGCCTTTTTACGACACTTGAGCCACTCAGTGCTGATATTTTATAGCTGTAGTTAGGAGAAAGGTGCGCTGTACACGCGGTTTCTTTCATATCTTCAGTCGAGGCTCTCTACGCTAATAAGCTGCACAGTCCGGCCTTTGTGTACGACGCATTGCGTGCGGCGCGCCTTTAACACGATGACATACACGTGATGCAAGAATCATTGAGAAAGTTGGATGAGAGGCCACTCACTGAGATGTTAAACCTGCAAGGGTAGATGTCCCCAGACGATATTGCTCCACACTAGGGAGACTTTGTCATCCCACAAAGGCGTGTAAGAGCGGCACTATACGAAAGAAACATGTGTGTGGTCATCTTATTTTCTATAGTCTCCGCGTTCATGTGCGTACGTAAAATCCTACAGAGGGAGCTTCGCCATGCAGAATGAGGTCTCGGACGAAAGAGGCCTTGGTTGCTTCATGTGTCTAGGATTGCGATGTTTCCTGCAACTGGCGCTTGGCAAATTTTGTTGACGCCTTTGGACCTTAAGCAGCTTTCCTTGAGAGACAACAGTTTTACGGGGTCATGAAGGTAGAGATCCGATATACATCCTGTAAAAGGACGGTGTTAACCTGCGCCTAACGAGCACACGACACTTTCCTAAACGACGCATGCAGCAGGTACACTTTATGCCTTGTGGTTTTTTGCTATGCAGACACTACTACCCTCTCAGTTCTTTCTATCTCATTCTTTGAGTACAGTTACTTGAGCGATGAACCGAGTGTCAGTGCGCTTTCAGGCAAATTTGCGTATAGGTAAGCGCGAAGAAAACGCGTGAGTGCGAGCGAAAAGCCTGAATATGCAATTACTGGCATGTTCTTACTGAAAAGAAAATAACCTTCTTTCCCAAAAGACACAAAAATTCCAAGTTTTAAGGGAGAACGCATTGACAGACATGAACTTTATGGCTACCTTTATATAGCAGAACAGCGTATATTGACGAGGAATGCTGACATTATGCTACCAATTGCGCCTATAAAAGCCCGTCGGCATCATACCAGTATATGTCAACAACTGTTATTCTCTCTTTTAGGGGCGAAGCTCCTTAAGGCGGCAACCCGTTCGTCCCTCGTAATCGTCGTCATCGTAGTAGTGCGTAACAAGTCTTACGCTTTGACCTCCAAGGTGGTGCCGGTGGGAGATTTCTCCTGTGCGTTGTTGAACAATAAAAAATTCGCAGCGTGCGCGTTAACTAAAGCCGAATTCGTCTGTCTCTCATTCCCCATTAGCAGCCATTGGCATGTTCCAGTAGGAAACGTTAGCAGAAGTAGAAGTGTAAGTGTTAGCTAAAAGCCGACTTCTTCTGTCTCTCATTCCCATAGCAGCCATTGTTTACCTCCAAGGTAGTGGCCTGGTGAGATTTCTCCTGTGCGTGATTAAACAATTAAAAATTTGTTCAAAACGCCGTTGATTGATGAATAAACCAACGCAAGACGCCAGATGTTTTGTAAAAGCAGAACGAAAGAACGCCAGATGTTTTTCTAAAGTGTAGTAGTAGTAGTTGTATGTAGCCACCTCGCCCCGAATCGTCAACGGGCGAGGTGGACCGGCAACGGCGCGAGGACCCTGCCGTACGAGAGTTAAATCACACTAAAAGACATACTTTGCGGGCGATACACTCTAGTGAGCTTTCCAACTTTTCGTCTAATGTACATGATAAAGAAGTTATTTCTACGAAAAACGCAAGGCACACCTTGAGCAATATATTTTGGTTTTGGGACGCTAAATGGAACCATGAGGCGATGCGAAGCCGGAGCACTTGCACGATCGCGTTCCGTGGCTTTCGTTGGGCATGCTACCGGACCTCGCGTCGTGGAACGCGCGTCCTGTCTTCCCTCTAGCCTTGCCTTTAATTCGCACAGGGCGAGCGGGGAATGCGGTCGCTCTTGGCGCTCTTTCGCTCGGGAGCGGACTTCTTCCTTGCATTTCACCGATCACAAGTGATAATGAAGGGACCACGTAAACCAACAGTACAATAAAAGTTTGATGTTTAATATATACACGATGTTTCACACTCTTTATATTATGTACTGGGCGCATTTCCACGGAAGAGTTTCACGGTTTACACATGATTCCCTCCGTAGCTTCGCCCCATTCATCATCATCACCCCGTGGATATGCTGTGATTTTTTTTATCAAGCTCACAGCATATTGCTAGCTTGCCTTTGTGTATTTATGCAGCTCGTCGTGTGATGTATATAGTACCTTGCGCAAGCATATATATATACGCTGGTACCTTCCTTCAGGTCTTGCTTCCTCGAAAAATTACCATTCTTAATTATTGGCTTCCTTTCATGGTCGCCTCACTACAAGAGTTATTTGTCACGCTTAAATGGCTCGATACAGATTTTGCAAGCTATAAGGCGGCAACTTATGCTGCAGTAAAAGTCTAGCGATAAGTGTTCTCATTTAGAAGGTTGCCCAACCCAGTTGCGTAACTCCCTTTTCGCAACAACCGCCTCATCAGGAAAACGTCACACTGCCTAGCACCTGAAGCCATCCTATGAATTTGACTTAATACCTAGACGGGGTATATGTAGCAGGATTTATAAATGCCTGACCATGTTGCCTAACCACAAAATCCTGCAGCCAGCTTTAAAGTTGGTCTTGATCTCGATGTCTATAACATCGAAGCTTCTGGGAACGTCGGTTCCTTAGGTGCCTTGAAAAAAAAAACAAGAAACCGTGAATCTGTGAAGTAGTTTTGATACTGCTTGCTGAATTTTAGTGTTATGCGTATAAATATACACAAAAAAGAAAATCATCCGCACTTAAAGGGACCCTGAAACGGTTTTGACGATTTTGTACGAACACATTGGGCTGGTAGGGCATGTCGTAAGGATCATATACAGACCAATTTAGGCTACGTGCGTAAAGTGTCTCTTTTATTACAAGGCTTTGAAGCTGCGAATCGCTACCGATCACAGCGGCTCAGCTGTGATCCCCGCCCACTTCCAGTGCGTGTTGCACTGGAAGCGCGACCTCGCGCAGGCGACTGATCTGATTGGATATGTCCAGTCCACGTCACTGAACCTCCTGTGGGCAACGAGCGTCGTCTGCTTGTATTATAACGTGCTCTGTGTTCACGTGAGCTGAGCGACAGTGTTCATCTCGAGGTTTATTTTCTTGGACAAAATGAATTGCCCAAGCCGTGCTGTGTACCACATATCTAGCAATTGGTGACTTGTAGCTGCGACATCGTGCAATGTTTGCGAGGCATCTGGCGAGCGGGAATCCCTTCAGCTCGTCGCTGCAATGAGCGTCGCGCTCTCGCTATCCGTTCAACGCCAAGATCCGCATGTCTGCGGCTGTAACTCCACCCCTGAAGAGACAACCACGTTACCAGGGTTTACGCTTATCGGTGATCGTTCTCTAACTCTTTTTGTTTGTCCGCATACTTTTGCAGGTTGTCGCCGTACAGGAGAATAAAATAACATCGACTGGTAGTGCGGCGGCACCTGTCGGAGCAAATATTAACCACTCCGCGAGCGGCGTGGTGCCGGGCAGACTGAGCCTCCGAGATTGCGCGCAACCTGTCGGTGCGCAATATCGGAGGCCATGACTGGGCGAAGCTCAAACCATCGAGTGCGCTTATGACAGCACTGCGATCACCGGCGATGCCAGCGTGTCTGTGAGTTGAGGGTACAAGGCAGGCTGAGGAGGAGGGTATATATATATAATTGTCTGTAGTGGCCTTGGTACAGGGTGCGTCGCTTAATTTCTGGTGCGAATGATTTAGGGATGCTCTTGCCTAAATGCTGACAAACCTTCAAAAAACCTTTCAGGGTCCCTTTAACATGCCGACATGTAGTGGTCATATTAAGTTTAATTTTCGTACACTCGTACACACAGTAGCGTGCTTATTCTGCTCTGTATGGTATTTCAAAATGCGAACATGCTCCACATGAATATACAACGCCGTGGAAATCATTAGCGGTACGGCTAATCACCAGTTTAACAAGAGGAGACAAGGGAAACAAAGGAGACAGAAAAAGCAAGGAAGAGACCAATTTATTAGGTGGTTTTTCGAAACATTATTTGGATATCGCATCCTGCGAAAATGAACGAACAAGTGATGCGAAATTACCATTTTTTTGCCGTCAAGGCTTCATGGAATATTCAGCAAATATCTAGTGGATAAGGTATGCAGAAGCACAATTCTTAAAGTGATTAATGACCTGCCAGTTAAACCTATAATAAACACATAAGCACGCATCTGACAGTGCACATTGACCAGAAAATGGTGCTGCCTAATCGTGCTGAAACATGCAAACGCAACCGATTGGGCTCAGTAAGGCATGTCTTGCTTTGAGGTTGCTTTTTTGCAGTTAGGTGTCACGGTCTTTCTCCGGCCAGTCGTGGGTAACCAGCGCTGTCGTTGACTCGGTCAATGTCTACTGCGACCATTGGAGTCGCTGTGGATTGTGCTGTGGCTGTGGCTCTGGTAGTCGCTCTGGCTCCAGATTAGTAATGGCGACTACGCTTCAGTTTTCAAGTGATCTAGTGTGTTCTTGTACTTAGAAATCGACTCGGACGTGTCTGGTCTAGGAAGCAGAGGACGAGGTGGCACCTGTGATCTGCTGTTCACAGAGTTCTTTAAACCGCCACGGCGTCGGGAGTGTCGCTTTCTGACGACAGCTACCCGACAAGCCACACGGTCTCACTACTTCTGCTTTAGGATCTCATTTTCCTTCTATATGTTGGGGCAGTCATTTGACGAAGCGTCATGGCACCTGAGGAAATTGCGGCACTTGAGGGCCTGGACAGCGCAGGAGTCTGCAGGGTGTTATTCGGCGCAGTACGAGCAAACTATCGTGTTCCGACACACGGCGCTCACGTGTCCAAAACCTGAGACAGTAGCGGCTTTGGAATGGCCTTGGAATGAATGGTCGTACAGGATGCCGACAGTGGCCTTCCTTGACAAGCGAGGGCAGAAATTCACCCTTGAATCTCCCTTTATCTAGGATAGCGTATAAGAAGTGCACCTCAAACAGCAAACAGTACATGAGCATAAGAAATAATTTAATCAATATTAGGACACTTTGAAAACAAATTATGACATATTATGTACCTGGAGCGCATAACAATAACACATACGAAAAAAAGTAAAGAAAATATATTTTTACTCATACATACACATAAAGGGAGCGTATAAATTGGTAAATAACAGCATGCAACATGACTGTACAAGGTAGTGAATTCAATATAGCTGTTTCTAGCAATGTTGGGTGCCCACATGTTACTTAAGAAATGTTTTTTCAGCGCAAAAGAGAAATTCTTATCTTTATTGCCTCGAGAAGCAGAAATTTCAGGTAGCGCAAAACAACGATAATCATAATGGGGAGGTTGCATGTGATATTTCGTGAGTAGACAATGATAGAAGTGAACCGTGCGGAATGAACCATAAATGACTCATAAGCGATGCCTGTAGAGCAGTTTTAAGTATACGCTCACACAAAAGAAAAACTAGCAATTCGGCACTCTTCGAAAATGAGGATGTGAATGAGTGTAACATACATATCCTGATTGATCGCGCTGGAATTCGCCTGAGTACTTTAGCATCGCGAAGGAGAGTAAGAATCTGAAACATTATTTTTGCACAAGAACAAATCTGTTTTAGTTATGCTCTTTCTTATTAAGGCTTCTTTGTTTGTTTGAGGTAAACAATGAGTTTGATATGGCAGGGTCAGAATACTCGTGATGAGGAAATGTTGGGGATTTGAATAAACGTAAATACAAAACGCTATTTTGCTATGTGCGCATATTTTAATTTTATTTTCCTTTTGATTTGCGCTAATTGTGAAAGGCTCTACGACATGCATTCAGTAATGTTCTTCATTTAATCTAACAATGTAACCTTTTACAGCGAAAGCTGTCATGAGATCACAACAAGGGTCGTTTTTGGCGCCGTAATTGTCCGCCGCCGCCGGTGTCCGCAACTATTATTGCGCGGAATAAGAAAAAAATACTAAATAAGAAAAAATCTCCGGGATGGAACGAGGTTCGAACCTGGGCCCTCTTCATTGTAGCCCAGTATTCTACCTCAGGGTCGGGCCGGTGCTTGAAATTGCTTTGCAAAAAAGCCCCTATACAGGCTTCATGACGGGAAGGAACCACATTAACGTATGTAATGTAGCGTGGTAGAAGAGTAAAATAAGAGCCACACTTCACACAAAGCGATTTCTGTAACCAGTCCTCACACAATGCGAATTGCACAACGAGTTGGTTTTTTAATGCTTTCAACCCATTACAAAGCGCTCTGCCATAATTTTTTTCCGAAAGTCTGCCCTTAGGCATAATATTTATTCAGAAATACACATATAAATTTGCTTCGTGTATGAAGTCCAGTAACGAGCGGTGGTGAGGTCCACTAATCCAGCGGTCATCGTCATGAGGCACATCATCAACAAAGTACGCATAATGCCTTACAGGTATTTAGCGGGTATCACAGTTCTCCACAGAACGACGAAAAATTGCATAGTGGCTGCTTTACTACTTCACAAAATTTATGATGGTTTATAGTGTAGTGGGTTCCTTGCAACTGCACTTCTATTGGTTGCCAAGGAAGCCCATAAGGCTTCCGTGATCCATTTCCTCTGGATCTCAATAAAGTTAATTCCCTCTATCCCTCTCTTTCTCACGTTAACGTATGCTATAAAGCGTGGTGGGAGAGTTAAATAACGACCGGGCATCACACAACGCGAATTACGTAACTGGTGGGTCGTTTAAAGCTTCCAGCCGATTACAAAGGGCTAAGCCATAATTCTTCAACGTCATCAACCGTCACATCAACAAACTGCACATAATGCCTTACAGATGGTACCTCGCTTCTCCGCCGAATTACGAATAATGTCGGGGTGGGTGCTTCCCAACTTCACAAAAAATATTATTCGTAGCGCAGTGGATAAGTTGCTAGTGTGCTTGTATTAGTAGCCACAAGAGAGTTCACAACGCGCTCTAGAAATGCCGCTCTTCCAGCTTTCGCTGTGGCTGTCCTGCGCTTTCCGCGCAGCATCCCAATATTTAGTAACGGCATACGTTAGGTATGGGAGGGCACATGCGTTTCACAGATTAGATATGTCTTTTTTTCATTCTTGCATAACGTTTTCTGCTCGTTCACCATTCCCCTCCATTCACTTGGTATGAAGTCATGCCCCACGCAAAACATTTCCACGCACTTGAAATAGTTACGGTGATTTTTTTTATTTCAGGCGTACCTTTGCAGGCATGCACAAAGCCTAGTCACAGATTCTCGCGAATGACAAGAACAGAAAACGGAATAGGTCACGTGCACCATTACGTACAAAAGTAACCTCGCTGATGGCTGGGCGAGATGGTATTGCATGTTCAAACCTTTTAGAGCGTGGCAAAGATAGAAATAGATGACGATGAGGCCAATAAGAAAGAGCAAAGAGTGCTGACAGCATGCTCGTTTTAAAAATCGATTGAAATCCAGCGCTCCTCGGCCTTCTTTTTTGGGCTCCTTGGTTGCTTCCGCGTATTCTTTGTCACGCTAAAGAAGTATGAACACTGCCGTGTGCTACTCTTGGCGTTCGGCTCTGAGCTGGAAATCACAGGTTTAATTCTGCATTACGATGGACACGGCGTGTACTAATGCTCGCGTGCCGTGATCTGTGGTCGTCTGCCAGCTCCAAGCGTTCGAAAGTTAATAATAGAAGAAAGAAACCAAGAACATACATATATTTTACTTTTAATTTCAACTCTGCAATCACTCTTTTTTTCTATTACGTCGCCTGTTGTGCATAATGCAGACATATTTCTTCATTATCATTTCGAGAGGGCTAGCTTTGCAAGAAAAGACGTGGCGGTGAATTTCTATGCGGCCACTTATGAACTTGAGGGTATGTACTTAGGGCCGCGTTTTAGCACTATACATTTGTATGCGCGCTACAATAAAAGTTACACAACTGATTTATTTGCAGGAGAATTTATTGCTGGGCCTGTTGGTACATACATGAAGAAACTAAAAAAAACAGCTTACGGACGCGTACACAAAAAAATTCGGCAGATCCCACGTACCGTGGGAGTCGATGTTATGCGAAGCAAGCGCGGGATAGTGACTGTGGCGTAATTTTTCACATTGAGCGAAACGTTAAGGAATGACGCTACAGAAATGTGGAGGTGGTAACGCACACTCCTATGCTGACGAGTCGCATATGCATTATATAATTGTTTACAGTTGCGTAGCGATGCAAACAGCAACATGGGTGTTACCATCACCAGACGCGGTAAGCTGATATGTAGTGCTTATATTCTTCAATACTGGATAGCGCGAATCCGAACTGCACAAAGAGGAAACACAAATGCACAGGACAGGCGTTACTCGCAACTAAGCTTCATTAAGAAAAGTTCCCCTAGATATACACACAGCCAAGTGGCACACGCAGGCGCACTGCACGTACGTTACAGTCACAGTTGAGTTACAGTTGTTATGCTTATATACTTATCTGTTATGATGGGAACGCACGCACGTTTCACGAACCCGTGTGTATGTGAAAGGGGTTCTTGACAGTTCTTGAACACGGTCATCATCACCGTGATCAGTGAGCACCAGCAGCTCGACCGGACTTGTTAATCGGATCCGTTCGTGATCGCGGCTACGAGAGGTCTAAGTGTAGTGAAGTGCGAGGTATAGCACAGCTGGTGGAAATCCTGGATGCCTCTTACGATGAAGTGATCTATGACGCCTCCTGTCCTGGACGTGGCTGCAAGGTCTTTAGATGCCCTGTCCATATTCAAGCCGTCTTTCACGCAGTATAAAGACCAGTCGTTGTTGCGTCTTGATAAATCAATCTTGAATTCACCGATAATGATGAGCGGCCTGGTTCTCTCGGCAGATTTATTGTAGGAAGCATTGACCCCGGTTTTTGCGTAATCGACGTGGTCCACGTTGCGGACCACGTGAACGAGTGCATGGTAGTTGAGAGTCTTCCAGGGGTGTTCTGTTTTCAGCTTCCTCACTTTCCTTGTGTCCGCCACGGTGGTGTAGCGGTTACGGTGCTCGGCTGCTGACACGAAGGTCGCGGGTTTGATCCCGGCCGCGGCGGTCGCATTTTGATGGATGCAAAATGCCAGATGCCCGTGCACTGTGCGATCTCGGTGCACGTTAAAGAATACCAGATGGTCAAAATTAAAGCCCCTAGAATTATTATTATTATTATCACTTTCCTTGCGTGTCAATGTGTATGTTTGCGTTTACTGTGTTGGTTGAGACTTTGCATCACCTGTGGCACATACCCGCATAACATAAACTCTGGTATGCGGGTATGTGCCACACGTGACTGAGAGAAAGGATTTCATGACGTACGCGACAGGTATTTTGCGTTATTCATGTCAAGACCAGTGGATCGTGTTCACCATACACTGATCCCCTGCTATGCCGATTTTGGTACATTAGAAGTTATGGAAACGACCAGGAGAGCGCCCAGACGTAGGCGGCTAGATAGATAGATAGATAGATAGATAGATAGATAGATAGATAGATAGATAGATAGATAGATAGATAGATAGATAGATAGATAGATAGATAGATAGATAGATAGATAGATAGATAGATAGATAGATAGATAGATAGATAGATAGATAGATAGATAGATAGATAGATAGAAATGCCCAAAGTGCCTGAGGTTCGCTAAGAAATGTTTCGTATTTAAAAGAGAAGACGACATACACTCGCTGAAACTAGCAACAAGTTTAATGAAATCATCACACATAACATTCTCAGGAAAGCCAAGCGCGCATGCCTCGTACATAAAACATGTGATTCACAAAAAATCACAGCATATCCACGAGGTGAATGATGGTGAGGTGGGCGAAGCTCCGGAGGTTATTGGTGATACCATTAATCCTCCGAGAAGTTCCCCCATAAAATCATCATGCAAACACGTGAGGTACGGTGAAGATCTCGTTCCTGAAGCCAGAAACCACTGTGAGGTTATTATCGAACCAAAGTCGATCACACACGTCGCAACTGTGGCCAAACGAATGAGCGAGAAATTTCGCTCGAACCGCGCGTCGGCTCCTTGAATGTCAGACCGCTGGCGCCGCTTGGTCGCCGCTTCCCGCGCACGAACACCATCAAGGTCTGCCAGGCGCCGCGCTCGCTTCGCCGCCGCTTCTCGGGCTCGCCTTTCGGGGTCCGCTGCTCGGAGTGCACGTTGCGCCGCGGCGTCATTGGCACTCACCGTTGCGGGATCTGCCAGGCGCCGCGCTCGCTTCGCCCACCAACGATCCGACACCTACGGCGATGATCCAGGAGACCGAGAGAGGCACTCGTTCCCCGCGCACTCAGGCACAGCCCGCGCAGCAGCCAATCGGAGAGGATGGATGGATGGATGGATGCTATGAGCGTCCCCTTTATAACGGGGCGGTGACAAGTGTGCCACCATGCTCGAAAAAAAAACACCTTTACTCCTTTTTTTAGCGTTGACCTAGTGTCTTTACTTCAATTAAAACTATTTTTCTCCAGAAGAAAAAAAAGAAACCTTAAGTTTTCAGCTCCGTTCTGTGCCCTTTACGGCAGAATGTCCTTATTTTTTCCGCAATATTTATTTTTGTCCTTTCTCTCTAGTTTTCTGCCACCAATACTCTAACCGTCTCTTACTTATTTCAATCGCGGGTGTGTTCAGCTTTCCATTGTCTCTAAAACCCAAGGCGTCATGTAGGCTCGTGCCCAAACGTACACCTGGGTGGATGTCTCCACATTCAATCAGAACATGCTCCGCCGTTTCCTGATCTTCCCCGCAGCACGTACATTGTTCTTCTTTACTAAATCTCGCTTTATAACTACCCGTTCTAAGGCAACCCGATCTCGCTTCAAACAGTAAAGCGCTTCCCATTCAATTGTCGTAAAATGCCTCCCTCCTTATTTCATTTTTGCCCTTTCGGTAGTTACTCAAAGCCGGTTTTTTCTCCATAGCTGCCATCCAGTAAATCCTCTCCGCCTCTCTGACTTTTCGCTTAACGCTCTTTGTTGACATACGGCTTACACTACCAGCCGTATATTTACTAGTGAGCCTCCTAGTTCTTTTTCTCCACTGTGTGTCCACGCTCTTCCTATACAAGTAACGGAACACCTTCTCTGCCCATCTACTCTCCTTCATATTCCTTAGCCTTTCTTCGAACCTTATTTTGCTCTGAGCCTCCCTCGCCTCAAAACCTGCCCATCCCATATCGCCCTTTACGGCCTCATTTGTCGTCTTCCCGTGAGCACCCAACGCGAGGCGTCCCACAGTCCTTTGATTTATATCCATTCCCGATTGCACCTCTGCCCTCATGTACACCACTGTGTTCCCAAAAGTAAGCCCCGGAACCATTACACCTTTCCACAGACCTCGAAGCACCTCGTACCTATTGTATCCCCACAATGCTCTGTGCTTCATTATTGCAGCATTCCTCTTTCCTTGTGCTGCTGGTGGAATACTACTGGTGGCTGTCAGGCTGGATGGACGTGTTTTTCGAGAGCTCCGGAACGGCAGCGACAGATAAGTGTATTTGCAAGATTTGAGGTTGCCTCTGTCTGTAGCTTTCTCTAAGGCGTTAGCGTAAAGCCTGATTGGGTTTATTAGTTTGTGTATTTTTTTTGCTTATTACTTTGTATATCTTTTGTGTATTACTTTCTACTGTGGTTTTTTTTCTGCCACCACGTGGCTGAGGTCCGCGCATAGACTGAGCACGTGCACGCACAAGTGCCTTGAAGTGTAGCGTGTTCATTGATTTTGTGGTTCTTTTTGACTTAGGGTAGTGTATTTGGTAGGCCGTGATTATTTGTGACAGTTTTCTAATACGTGGGTATCAGTGAACAGATCTAGCGATGGTCAAAAAGGCCGTAAAATGTTCAGGGTGCGGGGTAGGTTGGAAGATGGAAGTTTGTGCGGACGAGAAGGCAGAAGAAGCTGACGCCAAGTGCAGACAATGCGAATTCGAGGAGAAAATGGAGAACATGATGGCTGTCCAGAGTGGGCTCATGACGAGAATCTCGGAGCTGGAGAATGCGTTGGCGACAGAGCGAGAAAAGATGAAGGCCATGGGAGAAAGGCTCCGGTCAGCCGAGGAGGGCCTATCGAAGGTCGTCAAAGGAAACAAAGACGCAGGTGACGGTGGAAGGATTAGGGCGACGACCCCCTGTGCGGGAGAGGCGAAGGGAACAGCAGGCATGGGAAATGCAGGTGCAGTGGTCACAGGGCCCACCTTCCGATAAGTAGTTTTGAGGGAGGGAGGGAACAAAGCTGCAGCCGTGACTCACGCTAGTCACCCAGACAGCAGCCAGATGCAGGATACGGAAGGAATGTCTGAGCGGGTCATTATTGCCGGTGACTCAAATTTAGCCCGATGCGCAGAGGCAATCAAAGAAAGGGTGAAAGGAGATAAGAGAGTCTCGATAGGGACATTCCCAGGACATACGCTGGGGACAGTCATGAGGCAAGCGAGTGAAAAACTCGCAGCTAAAGCTCACAGACGTAACCTCGTGGTAATTGCGGCAAGGCTAAATGACGCGTTGAATGAAGAATCGTCAGGACTAGCGACGACCTTGGTGAAAGGGGTCGATAACATGCGCACCGTGTTCCCCCAGCTGCAAATTGTAGTATGCACAATACCGGAAGTACCAGTGCGCAATATCAACTTGCAAAGAGCGGTTGTCGACGCAAACAAAGAGGTATGGCGAATTAGTTTAGAGAAGGGTTTCGAGGTAGTGGATATAAACAGGGAGGTGCACAGGTGGGACGGTTTCCAAAGAGACAGAATTCACTTCGATAAGAGGCTTGGTCATGAGGTGGGCTGGTGACTGGCAGGACGCGCAGTAGCTTTTTTGGGGGGCACGCGGGCCCCTCGGAGTCCGGGGTAGCTAGTAACAGGGAAAACAACCAGGACTCTTTGACAGGTAGTATTGGGAAAAACCAGAAAAAAGGTAAAAGAAAAAGGGATAAGGCGCGTGTTGCAATTAGTTACATAAACATGCAGGGTGGCAGAAAAAAGGCAAAATGGTTAGAGATTGAGGAGCAGGTAAACAAAGAACAGATAGGCGTTTATGCGGTTACAGACACACACCTTAGAGATTTGGAAGAGCCACCACATATTGAAAATTATGTTTGGGAAGGGTGCAACAGGATCATATCAGAAAGGAAAGGTGGGGGTGTAGGAATGCTAATTCACCGCGGCGCCAAATGGGTTAGAGTGAAACAGACGTCTTCAGAGCACCTCTGGGTTTTGGGCACAGTAGGTGGAAAGAAAACGTGGCTAGGGGTTGCCTACTTGTGGACGGGAAATAACTGCAGAGAAAAGAATCCGGAGATAGTGGATTGCATGAGTGAGGATATTAAGGAATTTGGTAATGGGGCCCAAATCATCCTTCTAGGGGACATGAATGCCCACATTACACGACCTTGACGGATATTCAGACACCAATGGAAAGTTATTACTAGATCTCTACGAGCAACATAGTCTGGAGATAGTTAACACGGGGCCTAAATGTGACGGCCAGATTACGTGGGAAGTCGGAAACAAACAGTCAAGTATTGATTATTGTCTTATGTCTGAAGGAATTTATCACAAACTGAGAGAAATGAGAATAGATTAGGAAGGGATTAAAAGCTTTGGTAGTGATCATAAACGAATAACATTACAAATGGGATATAAAACTGGAAATAAGAGCATAGAATCAAAGTCTGGCACCTCGTATTTAAATGACAAACAAATAATAAATATAGCCACAAGAGTCGAGGAATAAGTAGGCAAAAAACCAGGAAAGGACTGGGAGTACAGTGAGCTATTAGATCTAATGACGAATGAGATAGGGAGAGAGAAGAAAACTATTTTCTGGAAAGAAAAGAGGAAGCCAAAAAGGTGGTGGAACAAGGAAATCCGGGAAGCGGTCGAGAAGCGGCGTGAAGCATCACGGAATCATAGAAGGGCAAAAAAGGACAAGCGACCGCAGGACGAAGTCAATGAAATATGGGAAATATATCTAGAGAAAAAATCCATTGTACAGAAATTGGTCGAGGCAAAAATTACAGGCGAAAGTGACGCTGGGTGACAGAGATTCAGGAAAAAAAGGAGGCCGCACCTAGGATATTTTGGAGCCACATAAAGGCGCTAGGTAGGAAGTCTGTCACAACGCAACAACATATTCTCGATGAAGGAGGAAATCATTTGGAAGGGTACGAAGCGCTAGGTTACATTCGAAAGGTAACAGTCGATTTGTTTAAAAAGAGCGTCCAGGAGATTTCCCCGGTGAGTAAAAGTGTGGCGGAGAGAGCAACCGAGGAAGAGCTAGTGCTGGAGAATTTCAATTGGAAAAAGGCTGAAGGAAAAATTCCAAAGCGCACTGCCGCGGGTTTAGATGGGATTCCCGTTACCCTCATTAGCGAACTAGGAAATAGCACTAAAGAAGCACTGCTGAAAGCTGTAGAAAAATGCTTAAAGGACAGGCAAATACCGGATAGTTGGCGAAAAGGTAGAATGAACTTGATCTATAAAGGCAAGGGAGAAAAGGATGACATTCGCTCGTATAGACCACTAACCATTACATCGGTACTATACAGGTTGGCGATGCAAGCAGTAAAAATGAAAATAGAAAAGTGGGCAGAACACAACGATATTTTGGGACAGCTCCAGAATGGATTTCGAGTCGACAGGCGGTTAGACGATAACCTCTTTGTTCTCACTCACTGTATAGAAATATCTAAAATAGAAAATAGGCCCTTGTACATGGCCTTTCTAGACATCACTGGGGCGTACGACAACGTTAATCAGGAAATTTTGTGGGATATATTGAAAGGAATGGGCATAGGCGACGACTGTATACAGCTTTTGAGGGAGATATACCGAGAAAATACATTTTGCATAGAATGGGAAGGAATGAGTAGCAAAGAGAACGTTGAGATTAGCAAGGGGCTGAGACAGGGATGTCCTTTGTCCCCGCTGTTATTCATGCTGTACATGGTGAATATGGAAAAAGCGCTAGAAGGTAGCAACTTTGGTTTTAATCTGTCACACAAACAGGGCGGCGTGATGATTGAGCAGAAGCTTCCAGGATTATTTTATGCTGATGATATTGTCTTATTTGCTGACAGTCGAGAGTATATACAGCAGCTGGTGGATATATGCGGAAGGGAAGGGGAAGCTCTAGGACTAAGATTTAGTGTAACAAAATGTGGATTGATGGTATTCAATGACCCTTGTGATCAGGCGGTGTCAATACAGGGCCAGGAAATACCGAGGGTGAGCGAATACAAGTACCTCGGAGTATGGATAAATGAGGGTGACAGGTACATGGAGGTACAGGTGGCACTGCCACTAGATGGCACTGCCTCCGCCATCTAGTGGCGATTCACACAAGCGCACTATTGCACACACTTCTATTGGACCAACGCCATCTAGGAAATGAGACGAGAAATGGTGATGACGACACAGATTGTGTACAGCGCCATCTAGAATATCATCACTCAACTGCAGTTTGTATGTACTTCTATGAGACAGCGCCATCTATTATACTGTTCGGAAGATACTGCCGGTTACGCCTGACGCCTGACGCGTGACAAGGTGAGACTAAGAGGAACTTCGCCTCTAAAAAGAGAGAGAATGAGATCAGTAGCCACATTTTTCTAAATAATCAATGCCTTTCTTTGATAGTGATAGCGAAGGTACACTAATGCATTAGTTTGAGCCACGTGTCCAGATTTGATATGCTTCAATGCCATCACGTTCGTATTGCGTGGTTCCTTTACCAATAATAACCGTGCCTTTCAGATCGGGAGAACAGCCGCACACCTGCTTCAAGTTCTTTTAAGCGGGCATTATTGCACCGTCCCGTTTGTCCAATATACAGGCAACCACACGACAATGGTATACGATAAATAACATTTGCGATGAACGAAGTAAAACAAGACTTATGACCGGTACAGAAGGCATTCATGAGCATTACGTTGCGCTGCAAGTTCAGGTTGGAAAAGGCAAGCTTTTCATTTTAATGTGGTCACAATATACGTGCACCATATTTTCATTTTTGCAACATTCTACGCTTCAAGCAATTTTTTTTTTATTTGCGACATAGACTTGCCCTTAAGGCATAATATTTGTTTTGTATATTTAAACCTATGAAAAAATGACGCCGCCCTAGATTACTTGTGGAAATATTACTAATAACTGCTTTCTAGAGGTCTCGCTGGAGATTGGCGTCTCACATGGAGTTATGAAGGCAGTCCAAGCTGTCGGTTTGGTTACTCTTGTTGGGCACTTGTAAAGCAACTAAGGGCTGACGCTAACGATAAATACGACACTGGCGTTCTGTTGTTACCGGCACAAAATGTATTTCGCCACATTACAAGCAAACTATACTCCAAATATGCTGCTCGAGCGTCTGGGTCTGTTATGTTTCATGTGGTAACTTCAGTTGAAGAAGGAGCCAAGTTTGTTAGATGTGAAAGGTCACCGACACACTTATTTCCCAGGGTTGAAAACGCCCTGAGACTCTCTTGTTATTCCATCAAAATAACGTATGAACCTTAACAGCTCCACAGGCATCAAAAACTTCGGTGTAGATTCGAACACAGGAAAAATAATGAGGATGAGGACAAAATATTTAAAAAAATCCACCCTTGATATGCACAGGCAGATGCTTTGGTCTTTCAACGGCAGTACCTTCAAGAATGAGTGGGAGATCAGAATCTTCGTACTGATAAAAGATTGCACAACGGTGGGAGAAGAGAAGCACGGGTCCCGGCTATTGAGCTGAGTCGAGTGCGTCTAGGTGATAAGCGAGCAAATGTGCAGAGAGAGGGGCCCCGAATGGGGGACACGAAAGAGACGATTGAGGCTGACCGCCGATTTCCCCGATGTGTGGCGGCTCTAGTGTGGCTGGCAATCGAATAGGTGCGTGCGCAGCTTGAGCGCTGAATCGCCCTCCCTGCGAGAGGTCGTTCAGACACACTGGTCACGGACACAATAATGGCTGGGTTCGACAGCCGGCTGGTGATCGGGCCCGAAGGACATGCTTCTCCTCCCGTTTCGCTGCTCGTAAAGGCAGTGACCTCGACCGCTGGAGAGATATGCGGAGAAAGGGACTGCCGTGCACAAAAGAGTGTCTCGGCAAAACTTGCCGTACCTTGACCTTTATATGTTTTGCTTCTCTGTTTCTTTCTGACGATGAGCATTTTAATGTATGTTTTCTGCAGTTAATTATAGTGAACCTTACTATAACTATTAAAAACATACTGGCCGAGACCCTTCTTTGTTGTGTTTATTGCGGTCTACTTAGATGCAAACCTTAGGAAGCGTCTTACTCTCTCTCTGCTTGCTCTTCTTTTCTGTAACATTTATTTTCTATTATCTTTTATTCCCCTTGCCCCTTTCCTTAGCAAAGGGTAGCCAGCCAGTCTAAGAACTGGCTAACCTCCCTATCTTTCCCTCTATATCTTACTCCACTTCCTCCTTGAACTGATTTATGCGTTGAAGCAAACAATATACTTGGGCGAGATATCGAAGGACATAGCAGACTAATTATAAAACATTCCTTCCTTTAGTTAATGTGGGGCAAGCTATTGCGCACAATCTATTGCTTTTTAACAATGGGTCGGCTCGAGAAGCGTGCCGATCTGACCTGGTACTCCGTAAGTGAAGCAAACGGCTACGATGAGTCACGAAGCCTGGATTTGTATTTTCCACATTGGGTGAGATGACAAGGTAAGAACTTAACTGTCACTATCTTGTCAACTATAGAGTATTAATTTTGATTTCTTATAAAGGTATTGTCCACCTTGTTGAGTTATTTATAAGTCAAAGATTACAGCTCCACTGTCTCCCATAGGGTGTGGATAAATATGTGCACTCTAAATAGTCCCTGCTGTGCAAAAAGGCCAGTGACGTTCTCTGAAACGGTACTCCATAGGTACCACCATGACTGCTAATACGGGCATTGTTTTTGCGTGAGAAGGGCCCGTCAGAGGCTGATATATTACAGAACAGGCCAATTCGTTTTGCTACTGCGTGCTCTGGGCCTGTGGTTTGTAGTTGTGTTAAAAGGCTACAGCTCTAGCGAATACCTGTTAAAATTTAGAACAACCACAGAGAAACACCGGTCTCTCTTATATGGTATCCATTTTTTTTTTGTTAATTTTTGTGAAGTTGTTCTGTGCTAGGATTTCCTTAAATTGCCTTGCATATCGGCAACAAACTTCAGTTGTAAGTACGCGCTTAACGTGTACTGTTCCTTCTTCTTACGTCCATGTTCTGCGCTTTCAAGCATCGCGTCATTCAAGTGCCTCAGGAGCAGTGCGTTAGGCCTAGAGAGCGAAAGGAAGAAAGCTTCAGTGAAAGGCAGGGAGGTTAACCTAAATAAAATTATGCGGTTTGCTACCCTGCATTCAGGAAGGGCATTAGGCCTAGTTTATATAAGTATTGAAGAGAAGCCGCTTTGTCTGACTCTTCTTCAAGTTACTAGACTTCTTTCAGGCTGAGCACCGATCTGTGTAATGAACATATGGTTTGGGGTTTAGTTTATTTATCTTGCAAAAACGTATTCTAGCGCAATAATATTAACTGTCAAAGGAACTGTCAAAACTGTCAAAATCAGTCAAAGGAACAGCAACCCATCATCGATATCACATGTTTTGAGAGGGTGGTTGATGATGGGTTGCTGTTCCTTTGACTGATTTTGTATACCTCGTCTGCTCTGTTCTTCCTTTTTTTTCTGTGAAAATGCGCACATATATTGCCGTGGCAGGAAAATAAAAAGCCAGTTGTAAGTTCAGCGCTCTGTGTGTCTCTTCTTTGCTCGTCCTCGTTGTATGCGCTGTGAAACCTTTGGATTATGCTGCACCAACTAGCCCAACGCTCAACCTTAGTACTGCGGAAGTTGCCGTCGTAATCAGATGTCTCTTGGCCATAGAATTACCGGGCTTTTTCTTTCTTTGCGAAGGCAAGATAATTGTAGTCACTGAAATCGTAGCAGCCAGCTTAGCGTTGCTCCACATTGCAACCACGTTTCCGCGTTTACGAGTGCTTCTCGTTATCTTTTCAACACCCACCAGCGCTTTTACCTTGTTTGCTATGTTATCCAAACCATATTTGCCTGGCGTAAGCCATGCAAATACGGAAGCAGGTTTCCCCGAAAAATTCAATGTTCTTGCTTTCTTTGAATTTCCTTCTGTTTATCTTTCCTTAGTCGACGACTGCGCTCTCAAGCATACGAATAGGCGAACTATACGAACGCGCGCACAAGGAACGCAATCGCTACAGAACAGTCTGCATGGATGAGGAGGTGCAGGTGCCGGAAAACAGATGAAGAGCGTTTGGACAAGGAATGGATTTAAGTGGACAAATAAAATTGCTAGACATGAAGAAAAGAATAGAATCTCGAGTTCAGATTTCTTTTTACCTAAACGAAGACGAGCAGCCCGAGGTCACGACGACATCACCTCGTTCGGATTTCGCATTCTTCGTTGCGCGCTGAAAAATTACGCGAGAAATCCAGCAAAATGAAATGCGCGGGAAAGAAAAAAAAATTCGTTCGAAAACGGGAGAGGTGTACAATGGTATGTGAGGCAGCGGTGTAGACGCAGTAAAAAATAGTTTCGAGGAAATCAATTAGGTTCGAATATTTGCCACGAGCACTCTAATTAGCATTAATTAGCATTCTGTGAAAGCTGAAGTCTCACCGCGAAAGCCCGTAGCGCATATATCTCTAAATTGAGCTTTCCTTTTTTTCAAAGAGTAATCGTTTCATTTGCAGCTTCCCTATTTGTGTTCCCTAGTTCTTGGGAATGTATAGCCCCGACCTTTCACGAATATATACGTAGAAAAAGACGGTGATTTAGATCATTTCCTTAATGATTATGTACTATTCAAAAGAACGTAAATAAAAATTCACAGTTTCGCCGCAAGGGCGAAGCAATGAATGCGATAGCAAGAAAAGCGGCCCGTGATGGACGCGCTGCTACGCTGCAGAAATATCTGCCCCCCGGAAGCAACATCGCGCGAGCAGACAGTGGAAGGGCAAGGTTCTCCCTGCGCAAATATTAGAAAAAGCGAGCGAGCTGGCCGACGCCTTCAAGTGCACCCGTTGCGGTCCTCGCGCCATCTCGGTGGTAATGAAGAAGCGCTTATAAGCGCCTGCCGTCTCTGAGTACTGCAGTAAAGGGTGTGTATATAACGCTCGTCGTTAGCTACCTGAAGGATCTGCGTTTCGTGGCGTAGTGGTTAGCGCCACGCTCTGCGGAGCGAGAGGTGGCTGGTTCGATTCCGCGCTTGGGAAGCATTTTTCTGAATTATTGTTCTTTGGGACTGTTATATATATTGTAGTGACGAGAGAAATAGACACAACGCCTGTTCGCTAGGCCGGCTGTTCTATTCTGTTCTTCGTCGTCCTCCTCTTTCCCCCAGCTGATCTCGCGCCCGTGCCCGAACGCCGCTGTCTTCCTTACACTCGGCCATGCTGCGAAATTACATGGCGAGCTGCAGAAATGTTTTCGGGTGGACGAGACTGGCTGTGCCGCGCTGGTAGCCGCAAGCCCACAGGCCCTAGACGCTGAAGTGAAAACGTCTCTGGCGGGCGGTACTGGCTGTGCCTGGGTGGGCGTTCTTTTGCACGCCGCGACGTGTCTTGCAGAAATGCCGAATACTCAGGCGGTCGACTTTGGCTGTCTCGTTGTGGCCGCAGTTCTCGGCCACGCTGCGATTCGGTTTTGGGATCTGCCAGAAGGGTATCTGGATGGCGAGACTGGCTGCATCGCGAAGGCTGGTCTCGGCCACGAAGCGACTTTTTGTCGGCCGCTGCCAACCATACATCCGGCAGCCGACTTCGGCTGTGTCGTGGAGTAAGCGGCGGACGTAGCACGCTCGAACAAGGTTGACGCTTCTTCGGGAAAGAAGATGGTACGTCAACGGGCTCTCTGATGAGCGACAGGGCAAGTTTCTTGCGCTTGTCCCCGAGAACCTTGTCGCTCAGCGTGAGTTGATCGGGTGCGCATTCGGTCACCGAATGCCCTTGAAGTAGCAGAAGCGGCTCCAGTGGCTCTGGAAGCACAGTGATGTGCGCCATGGGCTCTTCCGGTACCTTCGCGAAAGGCGGGTCATACACGACAGGTAGTGGCACCTGCGTAAGGGTGGTCATTGTCTCTGGTAACCTCGCGGAACTCGAGATCCTTGGTGGGCCACTCCGACCGCGCCCATCCGACCGATGAGCGTCAGGGTCCCCGTAGACACAGACCGCCTTGTGGTGACCCGTGCGGCATTCATGTTGTACGCTGGCGGTCAGAATGAACTGCCCGTCGTCGTCTGCAGAATCGCACGCCAGGCGACCGGAAGGGCCGATGGTGGCTCCATCTTCCGGCGGCGCATCGATAACCTCGGCCATGCCCCTGCTTGCAGATCCCGACAAAACAGGCAAAACCTCGATAAATGTGTCCTCGGCAGCCATAGATTTCTTGCGCGCACCACTCGCGACACACTCGGCAAATGACTGCCGTGAAGTCGGCAGATGTGCCTGCGGCTGGTCAATGAGGATGCTCTCGCTGCTGGACATCTGTGGCTGCGGTCTTTTAACTTGGAAATTTGGGGCCGAGAAAGTGTTCGGAGTGAAACAGCGGAGCTTTACTCGGCCGCCATCTATAATGAGCTGAACTTCACCAGACAAGAGGTAGTCAGCTCCCAAAACCATGTCAGCGTGCAAGTCCTCGAAGACGGGAACGGCGGCAATTAACTTGCTCCCGGCTTCGGTTTGTATCTTCAAATCCAGCGCACCGACTGGCAATGCGCTCCCGCCGAGGCCGCGCAGGGGTGCCTCGGACCAAGGCTGGAGGGCGACTGGCGCGTGGCGTCGATGCAGCGCAGTACGTGGAGCTCCCGTTTGAACAACAGCAGTAAGCTCACCGATTCCGTCGACGCGAACCTGTACCGTTGGAAGCGGCTGTGTTCGGTATTGGGTGGCGCGACGTAGTGCATGTGGTGGTGGTGCCAGATCGTCACAGTTTTCATGGGAAATCCGTCCGAAAACAGCGATGAGCCTCGCACTCCATTGCAGCCAGGAGTGCTGCTTGACGCCTTCATATTTATGCCATGCCTCGGCACCACCACGAAGGCGGTCTATAGCCACCAGCCATTTTTGGTTGTCGTGCCAGGCATGGCGAGAGCCGAAAGAATTGATGGCCTCAATCCACAGGGCAGCGTCATCCTGGAAGCCTCGGAACTCCGGCACTGCCAAAACAGCCGATGATGGAGCGGTGGATGAGAATACGGAGTTGGTCGATGCCAAGACGTCGAGCTGCTTCGACAGTTGCGTGAGGGCATGGAAGACCTCCGCGACTCTGTCGGGTGAGGCGCCTGATGCGCAGGAAATCACGTCCGCGGAGTATGCGGCTGTCGCAGTACTCACGCCGGCGAGATCCACGGCCAAGGGAGCGTGAACGGCGTCTCTTGGCTGCTCAGATGTTTGTAGAGTCTTCGGTACTCCATCCACGCCTTTGGAAGCGTGAACTACTTTGCCAGAACACAGCGCGTGTGCCAAGAGGTCGTGAACCGGTAGCGAGGCGTCTGTAAACTGAAGTAAAGCCGCCGAGGAGGCCTGGACGCCGTCCCCAGACGGTGCTTTCAGCGCCGGCAGGTTGACAGGTAACGGGAAGGCATGGACGCCGTCCCGGAGCGGCGCTTGTTGCGGCGGCAGGTAGGCAGGTTCCATGACGCACGAGCACAAGTGATGTCTGGCTTAAGACTTCGTTTTCGACGACTGCGCCATTGTAGTGACGAGAGAAATAGACACAACGCCTGTTCGCTAGGCCGGCTGTTCTATTCTGTTCTTCGTCGTTCTCCTCTTTCCCCCAGCTGATCTCGCGCCCGTGCCCGAACGCCGCTGTGTTCCTTACAATATATATATATATATATATATATATATATATATATATATATATATATATATATATATATATATATATATATATATATATATATATGCTATCGCAATAATAATTTATGACATTGCCTGAGCGTCACCCCCTTATTTCTAGTGTGCATATGTAATGTTCGCTTTTTCGAAAGAAATTAAGACAGCTACGTAATTATAGTGAAAGATAGTTGTATCTATTACTTTCACTGCGACGCCGTCCTTTGAAACTTAAGGCCGATCAATATATGTTTGGAAAGTTCGGCAAATATAAAGGCAACATTCTCTGATCTCATTCTCCCCGTTATATTGAAACTAGCATGTGGGCTTTTACGCCGGAGTAAGGTGTGCGCTAAATTCAGCCCTATCAACGACTACGAAAAACGCTGCATGCATATACCTCATTTCCCTTTTATTCCAATATTATATATAGGGACACCGTATTTATTATGTCCGTCTCCACCTTCTACGTACGTGACAATATATGGGGCTGCTTGGTTAGCTTTGTATCAGTGGTGTTGGTGTCCACAGCAAGACATAACTACAGCACTCATAATGAAAATGATCGCGTGGTAAGAAGGCATAGTTGCATCTGCAGAGTTCACTCGGATGGATAGCCCATCAGATTTCTTGGTCAATTGATTTATTCATTCGCTAATCACTTGGCCGTTTATAAATATGTCGACGCGCGTCGGAATTAAAGGCGTACAGCTTTTCAATGACAAAGGGCCCAGATCCTTTAGACGCACTCACATGGTCAGAATAAACACAAATCTCAAGCACGGCAGCATAACGCAGATGGCACGTGTTTGCAGCTACAGCAACGAGAGTAAGTGTGGAAAAAAATATAAATTATTAATGTGGAAAATATGTAACGTTGTGCAGACCTAAGATATTACTGTAAGTTTTGACTAGCTTTGGCAGATTTAATGTTGTTAGATACGGTGCATATGAAACGAAAGCTGTCTAGAAAAGTTATCATTACGTGTTCACAGAGAACCGTAGCTGAAACGATTACGCTATATGGCCGCAGTAGGGCGCAATGCAGATGTCGCTGAATAACAATGCAGTAGCCATTACCGCTTAATTTAACGCTGCCATTCATCAAAGCATAGTATTGCGAATAGCAAATAATTTATGCGGGAAATTGCATTGGTATCTCTTCTCGTGCTTGTTCTCTTCCTATGACAAGCGCATACTTTTTTGGAATAAAGTGTCTTGGTCAAGTCAACTTGCAATGGGGGTCACGTTCTCGAACACCGACTACAATGCGTGTTTACGCTTGACAGCACTGTAATTCTCGGGGCGCTGACCTGTGGCAGTTTTTTTAAACACGATTCTCTAACAAGGGCATCACAGAGTATTCGAGATAGTAAACGTGTCCTATGAAAGAGAGTTGTAACAAGAAAGAGGCAGAGAGAAGCATAAAATAAAGGCAGCGATAAAAAGGGAGTAGCACCTGCCAGGTACCATAAAAAACGTGTGGCACCTCCACCACTGTGGAACCTGAGGAATTGCGTAGCACGGGCGCCCAGTGATTCCCGTTCGTAGAGTTCCCACTGCTCCGATTACCAAAGCGTCAATGACTCCAATGTTTGAGGCAAGCATGTAGCGTTTCCCCGGAACAAGTAGAATCTTTTTAGGGAGATTTGCGAACTCGGAGTGCGAGATGTGCGCTACATTTTACTGCGCTTTATCGACTTCCTGCTTGTTACGGCAGTTGAGATACGCGTCGTCAGGCTGTTTCTCCCATCGGTTGTAGAGACGCAGGAAGCGTAAGGGGAGGGGCATTCACTGGCTCAGCGACGTGGCGGCGCCCTCTCTTGCGTGGCCCCGGAGTCCGCTGCAGGTTTCCGGAACGTTTTTAGGAATTTTTAGTTAACCCTTTGCGGTCCAAAACCTTTACCCACTTTCCGGCTCTAGCGGTCCGAAACTATTTCGCCAGTTTCTGGCGCCGCGAATAAAAACACAAGCTGTGGAAGAGAAACGCACAGGATATTTATTTTTGCTCCTGCATTCTGCAGGCAACTCTTTTAGTGATATTTGGGCAACGTATGATACCGCTCAAAGCATTCCCCTGTGTGCAGGCCAGGGTTATTACTGCAGGTTTCCACCGCCGCCGTCGTCGTCTTCGTCACTCACTTCTGTCGAATCACTGTCATCAATGTCTGGTGGAGGCACGTAATTCTCTTCCTCACTAAAGTCATCCTCGCTTTCGCTAAAAGCACCGCCGTAAAACGCACGCGGTGAAAACGTGGCCATGCTTCTCAGCGAACCGCGCGCGCGAGTGGGTACGCTCTAGGCCCCGTGCTGATCATAGTGCTGCACCCTAGTGTCAAAAAAGTAAAACCTCAACAAACAAAGCTCACTTATTCCTCAAGAGATGGCCCTTCATGTATACAAAAAATGCGCGCGACTCGCGGTGAGAAAACAGCAAAATTTAAACCACGAACACCCTTGTCGGGCGGGGCCCGACAGCGGACCGCTACGGCCGTGTTGCGTTGTCGGGCGCTGCCCGACAACGGACCGCAAAGGGTTAATTATTGCGGTTACGTCTTGGATATTTGGGTTAATTATATTATTTTAGATCTTGTTCGTTTATTTCCACCCTGTTTTGTGCATTGCTGGCCTTGTTATGGCCTGTATTGAGCGCTTTACTGTGAGCGCTATCATGCCACCTAAGATGCATGGATGGACGACAAGGCGGACCCCTAAAGTGCTCGATACTTAAAATTTCTACGTGCTCAGGGGAAACGGTCCTTGGGTGCGGAGGGTGGTCATTTGTCGCCCTCGTTACGTGAAAGTGCAGCGCCAGACCAAAAAGGCTAATTTCTAAATTCTCAAGCGAAAATTTAAACACTGTGTCTTGAGCAGCCACCCTTATCGGAGCTGACCAGGAGGCCTGATAGGCAGGACCCTAGAATGACCAGGGACAGGACACATGGTAAGGTCAAGACTCCTGACGAAGAAAAGAACACACACACCACGCGCCCTAAGGAAGCACCCTTGGCCACACGTTCGATTTTAGGTATGCGAGGCCGAACCTTCTGTTCCCCGAAACCCCTACCAAGAGATGTTTCTTTTATCGCTACTCCCCTTGTTCTATTCTTTATGTATTCCGTGCACTTTCTTGCCCGCGTGCTGCCATATTCGGACAAACTTCTGAGTTGGTGCAGATTTCTGCTCCCGATTGCTGTTTCCTTCAGCACGAGAGCAAGAAAGGCATGGAACACCATTCGCCGTCAAATAAAAATGACAGTGCGCTGTTGCCGTAAAATGCAACGGGTATGTGCGCATTTATCTTGCATTCATGGCGAGTTCATTTCGCTGCCGGTAGGACGCGTCACTAGAAAACACATTTGCAATTACGGCTGCGCGGCTCGCAATGTCGTCTAAAGTTTCATGTCACTACCGCTAATATATATATAAAAAAAAAGACAACGCCTTGTTTAGGCAAGTTGGGTCACGTGGTATGGACAAAAGTTATCCGTGACAAGGATGGGCGGAATTAACTAAGTGGTCGCACATTCCATACGTATACGCACGTATCCGAAAAATACGACCTCTTTCACTCGCTCCTTATATATTTGACAAACATACAATGTGTGTGTATCGAATGTTACGCTTCATGACGTGCGCAAGAAAACGCACTAAGGTCGCTGAAACCGGCAAAATAGATAGGCGTATATCACATCTTTTTTCTGTCGTATCACAAGGTCAGGCAACCTTAACACTTTGCGCAGCGGCGCCTCCTCGCTTGTCGCGCCCTCACTTCCGACACAGCAAGGTTAAAGCAGTGCGCGTGCGTGTGATGTAAAGCGGCTCGAAAAACTAAGTCTTTTCGGAAGAAAACAGCGCTTAACTCCGCGACTGGCGGTCCCAGCGGAATTTTCTTTCTGGAGTTCACCTCTCAGAGACGACCTCCTCGCCATCATCCTCTACTAGTCCTTTCTGTAAACTATGGATGAGCACGAGGAAGAGTTGGAGCGAGAGAGAGAGAGAGAAACTCGTGGTTGCGTCCTCTGCCTGGAATTCCCGGGCGCTTAATTGCTTCCTGCGGTGGATGCCCGTATGAAAGCTACGCGCAGCTCTTTGGCGCAGTGTGGGTGCGCGAATTGCGCTGTTTCTGTTGTTTCTTTTCCTTAGCATCAACACCTTTACTATTCTTTGCTTTTCTTTATCAGCACTGACTCCGGCATAGCCTCTATGAGTAATTGTTTCTAGACTAGAGAACCAGAAAGGGAGTTAACACGCTTGTTGTCAGGTGACGGCTCGATCGCACTAAAATGTAGTAGCTGTGATTACATCCACTTGACTTCATTATAATCAACATGAGTGACTATAATGAAGAGTTATTTCTCGCACGACGTAACACGTAAGCATGACAATGCGTCACTGACATTTGCCCTCATAATTTGTAAAAAAAATGAACCTGCATGATTTAGCTCGGTCTCTTTTCGAAGGCGTTCTTACTTGTGTAGACTTTTGAAATAAAGCATCCACCACCACGTGCACGTAGTACAGAGTCTAAATAATGTACGCAATCTTTACGCGGCATTTTTAAGGGTGAAAAAAATGCGAAAGAGTTCATTTTAAATCAACTTTACCCATGAAAATGGCGTTTCACTCAAAACTAGAAGCTATGGCGGTGCTATCTGTTCCGATGTACTTTATTGAACAAACGGAGTTTGATATCTATAAAGAAGAGAATAGCGATTCCGCCAAAAGCATAGTGGAGTGTATTATGTGCAGTTTACCTCTCTACTGAGTTTTGTAATATCGATGATTTACAATGCACTCTCGTCTTATTGTGCGTATGTCGATGGGCTAAACATTTACAACTTTGAGCATATAAACATTTTTTAGCATATGTGGCCTGTCCAACGCATCAAGTACAAGCCTTATATTTTTTCGACACCTCTAAACAAGCAAGAGGAAGCTACTCTTAGCGAACAGTCATACTGTTCTCGTATGCTTTCCAAGAGAATTGCTTAACTTCAGGGATCGTTCCTGTTCTGTATTACAGCGCACTGCCGCTCACTCCTCGAAATGTCGTTGTAGATTGAGTATATATATATGTATATATATATATATATATATATATATATATATATATATATATTGTGATGAACCAGACAGAGACAAGCTGTTCTAATCTGACTCCTCGTCTTTCTCTCCCTCGCCCTAGCTGTCCGCGCGCGCCAGAGCCCCGGTGTCAATCTTCGTCATCACATTCGGCCATGACTGCAAAGCGCGCGGAGATGTCGACAACATTTCAGGTGGACGGGGCTGGCTGAATCGCGATGGTCGGAACAGACCACGCGGCCACTCGGTCAGAAGATCCGCCAGGAGTGTGTCCGGTGGGCGACACTGGCTGTTTCGTGGTGGTCGGCCCCGACCCCGCTTCAGCATGGTTTGGTGGTCTGCTAGAAGTTTTTCTGGTGGGCGGTGCTGGCTGCATCGTGGTGGTCGGTCCTGGACACGCTGCGACTTGGCTTGAGAAGTCTCAGCATACTCTGGCGGTCCAAATCGACTTTGTCGTTGTAGTCGAAGTTCTCGGACATTCTGGAATCCGGCATGGAAAGCTGCCGATGACAACTCTGGCGGGCGCCATTGGCTGTGCCATCGAAGTCGTAGGTCTCGCTGACGACTGCCTTGGTGCACGTAGGAGCAAGGTAGGTCAGACTGTAGACGACGTACAAAAACAACGCGGTCGTCCGGATCACGACTGGTCACAGTGTGCTGTTGTGGTAGTATGCTACGTATCGACGAACCGAGAGCCACACTCAGTGCCGGCGCGCCACGGGACTTGTGCTCTGGCAGCTCCGCTGCCATCGGGCCAGTGCGCCACGGATTTCGGGAAGCAGTTGGCGCTGCGTGAATTCCGCATGAATTCAAGCCGAGTATTTCATGCCAAAAGGGGTCAGAAGCCGTGTCAGATGAAAGATACTTGGGCTGCATGGCCAGTTCTCGGCTAAAAATGACTTCAGCCGTGTTCGTCATGGCTTCGTTGACGTCAGTAAGCACCCTTCTGGAGTCGGATGCGATGTCGTAAGGAGGCGGCGCAGGCGGTATGGGAAGGTCGTTTGTGGGAATAATGTGTTCTTTCATCTGGGGTTCATTCACCGAGAGTTCGCTCAGCTTGGAATGACCGCCTCCTTGTGCCTCCCATGCCTGCGCTGACAACCGAGGATGTTGAATCAACGACTCACGAAGCCTCTCGTTCCTGATATCCGTAGGTAAGTCAGCGTCCCGGAATGGCGCATCAGAGGCGAGCGGAGCCATAGCCTCTGTGTGTTGTAAGAACGCCGAGTTTGGTGGTGGCAATTGCGAGTTCGGCGGATGAAAAGTGCTGTCGGCCGCTGACAGTAGTGTAGCGTTCATCTGGTTATCGCGATATTCTGGCTGGTCTGTTACCTGGATCGACGGTGGGGAAGAAACAGGTCGCTTCATGTCTTCACGCGAAGACGTCCTCGAGGGCAGCGCCGCAGACTTCTGCAGATGCAAATAGGACTCGGCCACTGGTAGCAACGGTGTCGTGTCCGACACGTATGCAGAGTACGAGACATGAAGTGGTGAGCACGACCTCGGTCCGCTGCTTAGACTGGGGCAAGCTGCGACGCTGTCTGCCGGTGAGCGGCTGTGCGCAGTTTCAGCCTTGAGGAGATGACCTTCTCGAGCTTCGTCCTCGGTAACAGACGTGTTAGCTTCGTTGGTGGCGTCATAGGAAATCGGGCCGAAAGCAGCAATCAGAGCTGCACGCCATTCCGGCCATGACTGTCGCTTGATGCCGTCGTAATTGTGCCATGCCTTGGCTGCGCCTCGGAGACGGTCTATGGCAACGAGCCGTTTATGATCGTCAGGCCAGGCGCGACGAGAGCCGAGCGCATTGACCGTCTCTACCCAAGCATCGGCATCGTCCTGCAACCCGGAGAATTCCGGAAGTTCCGAATGAACCGGATGTGGTAAGGTGGCAGGCCGGAAGCAGGAGCTCAACGACGCCAAGCGATCGAGTTGGTGCGTCATTTGCGTGACAATGTCGGGTGAGGCACTCGCATAGCCAGGATTCACGCCCGCGGAGTATGTGGTGATGGCAGCACTCACGGCGGCAAGATCCACGGCCAAGGAAGCCTGGACGGCATCCCTTGGAGGCCCAGATGTTGCGTGAGTCCTGGGCGAGAGGATGTCGCAGCGGGAAGCGTTGACGGCGTTCCCGGCCAACAGGACGCCGTGCAGCGTCGTGGAGACGCCAGGATATGGCTGCCTCTCGGCCACCGAGGAGGCCTGGACGCCGTCCTCGAATCGTGGCATAGGTGCTTTTGTCATGATCAGGGTCCTGGTGTCCATGATCTATCGAGGAAGCGTGGACGGCGTTCCTTCGATGGAGACACCCGCAACGCCGCCGAGCACTTACAGGTGGCTTCAGCCTTAAGGTTCAGTTGTCGTAGACTGGGAGAGAAAGACGAGGTCAGACAATAGAACAGCTGGCCCAGGCACGGGTGCTGTCTCTGTGTCTTGTTCATTACAATGGCGCAGCCTACAACGCCAGCCGAACCTTGCAGCTGAAGCCACCTGTCATCGCGCGTCGTCGGCAGCGCGGGTCTCTCCATCCTAGGAACGCCGTCCACGCTTCCTCGGTCATGGACACCATGGCCCGACCGCTGCTACAGCTACCCATCAAACCATCCCAGGACGGCGTCCAGGCCTCCTCGGTGACTCAAGGGCACGCTTACCCCGGCGCCGCCAAGACAGTGCACGGCCTACCGTTGCCCGGGAATGCCGCTCACGCTTCCCGTGGCGACACCCTCTCATTCAGGGCTCCATTCGCACCTGAGCCGCTTTAGGATGCGGTACGAGCTCCTTCGGACCAGCAGCCCGCCGTCGTGGGCTCAACCACCACCGCCTACTGGTCCGACATTACGGGCTCCGCACGCGAACCATCGGAGAGCGCCGCGCACCTGCGGCGTACCATTGCGTGACTTCGCGTCACGGCCAACGCCTTGACAGCGTCGAGCTCTGCGCTGTTTCCTCCAATAATTCCCGCACTGACAGCCATCAACGCCATGTTGGATGTGGCCACCTCGCTAGACCTCGAGGCCAGCTCGCCTGAGCAACGCAGAGAGGTCCGGTCTACACTCAGCCAGGTCTCAATCCAACTTGGTGACTTCGCCCACACACTCTACCGTTTCGCGCCTGCCGTATCACCGTCACAGGCTACCTTTGTACTACCGGAATTCCGCGGCTTCCAGGACGACGTAGAAAAATGGGTGGCGACCGTCAACGCCCTGGGAGATCGCGAAGCCTGGACGGAGGCGCAGAAATGGTCCACGGCGGTAGACCGCCTTCGGGAAGGTGCCGCGGCGTGGCACAGGTACGACGGCGTGAGGCAGCAATCCTGGGCCGAGTGGAGCACTAGGCTCATAGCTGCCTTTGGACCGATTGACCACCACCTCGCTGCCACCACCCAGTCCAACCTCACCGCTACCGAGGATGGAGCTCTGAAGGGGCACCACCTCGAGGCTGCAACTGCGTGCTGCAGCTCACCAGCAGACTGTGTCTCAACCTGCCCTGGGACAAACACACAACTGAGACCAGGCATACCACCTCAGGTCACGGACTCGGCGTCAGTATCCAACGCCAGAACAAATCTGCTGGTGGCCGAGATCGTTTTCCGTCCACATCTGTCGGAAACGCTGCCCCCATGCTCGTCGTCGCTTGAGCCCTTGGAGGCACCGGCACGTTCTGCCATGCAACTGGACGGTCTGCCATGCAACGCGCCGTACCTGTGCGTGGATTCCAGCAAGACCCCCTCTGAACAGACGAAAGCGGATGAGCGTACCGCACAGCATGCAATGGCAGAACGTGAGAAAGTTTGCAACTTGCTACGAGACGTCTACCCAGAAGCCGCCAAGGTGTTTGACACGGCTGAGATCGTTTTGATCGAAGACCTGCCAGTTCAGCACAAGTCTCCGGCTGTTGGAGCGGCTTCTGACGAGGATGTCTCGGCTGCTCGCAGCGTCGCTTCAAGAAAAGGTCATCGTCGAAGGTCAGCGCGTGAACACAGCTTCCCGTTGCCACAGACGTCTAGTAAGATACCTAGAGGCCCATCGAACCATTGCAGAAAGAGCAGATGGCCTCGTTCGGTGCAGCAAGTGGCGTTACAGGACCCACCACTTCCTTCCCTGTTCTCCCAACTGCGACGGCATGAACGTGCGGGCTACATACGACCACATCATATCAACCAGGGTCGCCCGCTAGAGCACGCTGAGGCGCCCTTTCAAGCCAAGTCGTCGCGTGGCCTGGACCGACCATCGCCATGCAGCCAGTGTCGCCCACCAGAGGCACTTCTGGCAGGTCTCCCAACCAACTTGCAGCGTGGTCGGGACCGACCACCGCGATGCAGCCAACACCGCCCACCAGAGACATTGCCGACTGTTCCGCGCGCTCGCAGTCATGGCCGAGTGTGATGACGAAGAGGGGCACCGAGGATCTGGCGCGCGGGGAGCGGATCGAGGCAGAGGAAGAGGAGGTTGAGATTAGAACAGCTTGCCCGAGAAACGGGTGTTGTCTCTGTCTGGTTCTTCACAATATATATATATATATATATATATATATATATATATATATATATATATATATATATATATATATATATATATATATAGGAGTATGACGCATGTTGACGGCATACACTTGCGAATTACAATTGCTTACTCTCTAGATGCGCATAAAATGTTTACATCTGAGCGAAACTCGGGGTGAATGTCTTAACTTGTCATTAGATGCTACCCGTGTAAATTTTGGTTTCAGTGAATTTTAGTCCCATGTTAAGGAACATTTTGTCAACCTTTAGGCACTCCGTTCAAAAGAACAAATGTCAGATAAGTTGTGCAGAGTTAGCTGAGAGCAACATTGTCTAGAGGCTGGCATTCCTGGTTGCATATACTAAAGCTACATGATCATCTGACGCTCCTAAATGAACAAACGCTCTTTATGCAACGTTCTCTGGTTTCTTTTCGGACGGTCTTCGTAAAAAAGTTTGACACTTGCAAGTTTTGGGCATACATTATATATCATTCTTTATGTCAATTCTTTCAAAGCAGCATTCAATACAAAACAAATCTTATTCGGAAGGGATGTGCGCCGCAGTCGCAGTCAGTTCTTTAGCCTGTAAAGCGTGCCCCGTCCGCAAGATAGCTGGGGTTGTCGAGGAAGCCAGACTCGAAGTACCCGGACTATAAGCCAAAATGAAACTGTGCTCGGTGTATATATGGTCAGCTTAATTATTTCTTTGAGTTATTTGTTGTCAAATTATCATTCGTTTCGTCAGTTGCTTTTTTGTAGCTCATATTCTGTGCGATACAAATCTTGTACGGGAACAACAGGGCTATTTTTTACCCTGTAAAGCGTGCTTCGCCTGTAAAACTACCACGGCTGGCGAGGAAGCCGAATTCTAGGAAGCCGGACTCGAAGTCAGATGGGAACTGTGTTGTGTATGGTGCGCTCAATACAAATTTTCGTGGAAGTGTCCTCAAAACATGTCTTCGCAGAAATGTTGAACTATTCAAAAACAGAACATCCAAGTTTTGTATATTTCGTTTTCCATTTAGTATCTGTGAAGTTTTGTGGACGCAGTCGGTGTAGATTTATTTCAACGCGAAATATTCAATGCGAACCATTACTCGAGTACCGCGAGGTCTCGTCAAATGTCGCCAAATCTCGCGATACGTCCTCACCTTTTAGCAGGCCTGTTAAAACATAATTTTGCTTATAAATTCGGCAAAAAAAGCGGTAGGGAGTTAATTTAGACCATGCGATGTACAGGCTGCTTTATACTTAGGGAAAAACTCGGAGAACGTTGCAATGTGCTCAAAGTTTTGCCCCAAGTGTGAAACAGCCTTTTACATTATAGGCTATAAATCGAGATATACACAGTAGCTCGTTAACAACACCTTGGAGGGTCCCTTACGTATTCGTCTGAGACGACTCGAAAGCAAAAGCCGTCATTATAATCATCAATGTCATCATCATAGAACCTTGAGAGGCCCCGTGAGTAATTGCACCGCATACTGCGTTTTCAAGTTCGTCATCATTGTTGATACTACGGCGGTTGATGATGCTGAATGTGAGCAACAGCTCAGTAATTTGTAATGGATTGGTGGGTTTCAACCCCCCTCCCCCCACCCGTTAAGTTTTTTATGTGCCATGATGCCTGGTACCATTGTACGCTTTTGCCACGCAACATTACATAGATCTGATAACGTAACTCCTTACCCGACATGACGGGTGCGGAGGGCACTTTTCTAAAGCAATTTAAAGCGCTGGCGTGCCTCTGTAGTAGGATACTTAACTCCTGCGCAGTGTGCGGTACGCGATGGTTGCTAAGACATAATTTTTCATGGCTTCGTCTCTCACAGTTCGAGAGACGAAAGGCTGGTAACTATAATGGGTTTTATTTTCTACGTTTTATACCGAAAGCTCTACTGTGTCATGTCTCCCAAGGTCATTCATCGCGTCACAATGACCTTGAGCCGCCGGAGCGCTATTGTGGCAGGCCTGACGCGGCGCCACGTGATCCGCTGCGGAGAGGCGTCGCAGCTCGGCTCGCTCGGAGCCCTGCGGCTGCCTTACCACATGCCTACGTGAAGGCTTAATAATTGAGCGCCGTGTGCATAATCTTTGCAAAACTAAGCCCAGCATACCTTTCGCTCGAGATAACTAGGTTTGCAAGACTTGGACCTCAACGAATTTTTTACTCTTGGTTTAATTTTTAATTATTTAGCGAAAAGATAGTTGTCTCTGCCGCAATATTGACGAGTATTTCAGCTTGATGTTTCTAGGTAACCATTGCCTCGCAGATCCGATGCGTTCTCTGTACTATTCCCAATAGCAGAGCGCGTGCTTGTCGTAACCAGTACAATTATAACTAACTCCACTGTTCCTCCTAACTCGACAGTGCGTAAGGGCCTTACTTGTCGAAAGCACATCATTATCGTGACGCAGTGAAGCTTAGATGTGTGATTAACCAGGTGTGCGATTAACCACAGAGTCAGGCCAGGTCTACAAACTGCTTTCGAAAAAAACCTTATGCAGGCTTAATGACGGTGCAATGTCAATTGCGGTTGCATTGCTGGCTAACTAATTTTATAAAAAAACAATACACATTACATATGTTACCCTATGATACAGGCGTCATGCCGGGTTTACGTCAATTGTGGTTCTGTTCTAGTGGTGGCTCCGCTTTACAGGAGTCTAATAAATATTACATTTGTATTCCTATGATTGAGCAAGATATATATTGATGAGTGCTGCTCCAATCCGGAGGAATACGCAAAAGAAAGTTACATATGATATTTGCATAATCACAGCGTAAAGTGCACTTTGTTTCGTTAATACCAACGTCCGTGCTCTAAAATAAGTGCTGACGTTACATCAGTCCATTAGTGAAATATTAAACGCCAGCGCAAGCGCCGTGCCTGGTAAGCCCCGATGTGTACACAGCTACTACGCTTACAAAAACAAGTCGATGCACATCATAACGCTTGGCTTAAAGCCAAAAAATGCAGCATAGACACCTACTCGCTCGTTGCTTCGCATGAGACCGATTCCCACAAGGCGTGGGATCTGCCGAATTTTTCTTCTTTGCATTCATAGGTTCAGCGCTGTCGATTTCGGTTTTTCTTTACCCTCTCGCATTTAAATTACCAATATATTTTCTCCCCGTTCCTGGGAAGATATAAACTGTCAGTCACCTGTGGCGCATACCCGTACGCCGCGGCCCTGTTGTAAAGGGTATGTACCACACGTGTCTGGAGGAAATGATTTGACGACGTACATCACAGGATTTTGACGTTATTCACGTCATGACCAGACAGTCATATTCTTCAAGTTAGCTTACCCTCCCATGCCAATTTTGGTCGACACAATGTTAAAGAGGCGATCATGAGGGCACCCAGACGTAGGCGGCTAGATAGATAGATAGATAGATAGATAGATAGATAGATAGATAGATAGATAGATAGATAGATAGATAGATAGATAGATAGATAGATAGATAGATAGATAGATAGATAGATAGATAGATAGATAGATAGATAGATAGATAGATAGATAGATAGATAGATAGATAGATAGATAGATATAGATAGATAGATAGATAGATAGATAGATAGATAGATAGATAGATAGATAGATAGATAGATAGATAGATAGATAGATAGATAGATAGATAGATACGCTCAAAGTGCCTGGGGTTCTAAGAAATGCCTAGCATTTAAAACGCACACAGCGAATCACCGGTAGCCATCTTCGACTCTCTCAGAAAATGCGGCTTCTACTAAGGCTTTTCTGTCCTGCTATCTGTGATGTAACCAATATTGCTGCGATATTTTACCCAGTCGTAATATTTAATGCAGCAGTTATGATCAAAGACAGCGTTTCGCAATTTATTTTTGTGTAATTTTGTCGAGCTTGTTTCGTGGAACAATATATGCCTGAATAACACCCTTTTATTGTTATGCTAATAAACTGCCACATTTGAGGATGGAATACACTCGAGGGAAACAATCTCATGGCGACGAGCCTTAGTTTAGTTAGATACGCATTGCGGTGTATCACAGTAACTTCGACAAACTCCATAAGCGCAAGGAAAAACATCGAATCAGAAACTTAGAGTTATACCATTCAACTTTCTGATTTGCTAAAATAAAGGCGCTTAAATAAACACCGAAAGCACGCGCCATGACCCAGTTTTCTTTAGCCAGTTTCAGCGATGACGCCGATGGAAGTCCGGAAGCGCATCCGAAGCAGTCACGCTCGTACTTATCGAACGGTATTTAAGTGAAGAACGCGGAAATATTCACGATGAAGGAATGCTGCCTAATAATCTCCGGGAGTTACCGCCCATGTCATGTTTTTCTTTTTAACGTCGCTCATCCCCGTTGCGGTTCTCAGTCATATTCTTCTTCGGGCCCACTCCGCCGCATCCATGCACGGTTTTGCGTGCCTGCCGCTGAAATGAGAGAACTACCGGGGCGTTCCCCTGGGGGGTCTTTTTATTGCGTATTGATTTAACTGAAATCAATACTCACTTTCATTTCTTTTTCGTCAGGAACAAACGGTCGCACCAAAGATGTCCAATGCACGGGTAAAATAAAGACATTGAAAGCGATAGGAATAAGAATCCGTACAGAAGAAGTTGTTTCCACGTTCTGAAAATAGGGACAGTTGTGCATGCAATGCTTACAACAAAAAAAGAGGAACAAAGAAGACAAGAAATAGAAATGAAATATGAATGCGAACTGCTCGAACACGGGGGTAAACAATTCTAGCATAGATGCAAGGCGTGTGCACGAAAAGCCAGCAGAAAATAAAAAAAAGAAACTTTATTCGTAACGTATGTACTCGCGATGTTGAAATTTACAGCATTTACTCTGCGACAGCGTGAGCCTGCGTTTTCGTCAAAGCATCGCGCCTTTCGAATAATTGTGTTTGTATGAGTATGATGCTCGTTGCTAGAGCTTCGTGTTAAATTGTAAAAATTTTGTGCTGATTTCACATGTGTTTCTTTTTCCGTGACTACAAAATTTCGATTGAAAAAAGGTGGGGATATTTTTGAGCCTTTTTTTTGTTTGTACTGTTTCTACGGCAGTGTCACAATTCAAGAGATTAAAACTGGACAGTGCGCAAAAGAAGGTAGAAATTGTATGACTATATAGGGAGTTCTTTCGAAGGCCGAACATATTTTCCTGAAAGGATGCTGTAATTCACGCCATGAAGAGGCCAAAGTTGGCGCCTTATTTCTTACCGACCCTAACGCCATATTTTAACTGCGTTGCTATGTTCATTCAGATAGAAATCGAATGAATATTTTTCATCACTGTACTGCCCTTAATCATCAAAACCTTGCGCTCGGTTGTTTCGCATAAACATACATCTGCACTGATCTTTAAAGGGACATGTGCTGGCGGCATAATTGAGTGCCGCAAGAATAGCTTTGTCTCAAAGCCTAGGCACTTTTCCGTTCCGTTTAAACGATACTAGAATCACTTCCTACTTTTTGCTCGGAAAATGTTTGAGACATGCCCAATGTACATACGCGACAGGGCTATTTGGTCATGCGTGACGCATATTACGAGCACGCAAACTCGAACATAAGCGATGATCGCTTTACCATACTAGCTTTTTGGCGTTGTGTTATTTCTGCTTTGTGAACTTGCGGTGTGCCTTACTTGTGAAAATAAAATGCGTCAAGCAAAAAAATTGTCACATCTTACGGCACCTTAAGGCTGATATGGTTCATGAAATGCTTGAGCTGATATATGTGTGACCTGGTGTATTCGAAATCACAGCCGCTGTTAGCAAAGTTCACGATAGTGAAGGTGCAAATAGGCTTGGTTCATTAAAAAGCACCTTTAGAGAGGCGTGCATATCTGCAGATTCGGCTTGCTTATCACAAAGTTCGGGATTTTTCTGCCTCATTACATCTTTGGTTACAGATTGACTTCGTTGAAATACCGCTCAGCGATGCTCTCTTGTTTTTCTTGGAAGGGTTTCAGATCATCTCGTAGCAGCTTCTCACCCTTCAAAGACGCATGAATATTCAAACGCCATCTCAGACGTCAGTGCTCCTGACGTCAACTGAAACTATCTTATAACACACGAGCTTTATAAGTATTGGAGTAATCACGCTTCAAGTGTTGCACGATATAAGCAGGGACGCTTTTGTTATTTTCAGAAAACGGCTTTTTTTGCTGACGGTGCCATGAAGGTTAGCACGTACGCCTGATTAGCGGCTCAGGCGGGTCATAGAGGCAGGAAAGAGTGACCTCTCTTAGACAGTAAAATTTTCGCGTTATTTTTGCAAGAAAAAAAAACGCCTTGTAAGCAGGTAACGAAGTTAGCGAAGCGTCTTGGTTAATGCATTTCCACAGTCCTTGTTCTGACCTTGGCCTTAGTCATTGTGGTGCAGTTTAGGTAAACTGCGTATCACGCTTTGCATGCTTTTGATGTAAGGCGTGGTTCCTTGTAATACCTTGATTTACGCATTGCGTATGAATGGTATTGCGTACTCGCAAAGTTCACAACGTAGACACATTATCGTCACGATGGTTTCTACTAGTAAATTTGTCATATTTACATATCACTAAACGTGAAGAACGTGTTTCGATATAGGTTATGAATCTGTAATTTTCTGTTGCCAGTGACAGCTTCGTAGCGGGGACAGAACTGTAGCGGAAATCCGAGCACGAGAACTAGCGCCTTCGGTGCGTTTCAACGCGTCCCCACGATTGACACAGGGTTGGATGAATTACTGCGAGCGCAGTACGAAGCGCATGGAATGCCAGTGCGCGGATACAGCTCTAGTGCACTCCAGCACTAGAGCTTGCGCTGCTATGACTTTCAGTAATACGACTATCATTCAACCCTGCGCGCTCCTGCATGGGAGGTCTTTTTGCCTTTTCAGCGACACAATACTTCCGAGGAGCAGTTGGCGAACTTTGCGCGTTGACGCAGTTAGGATGGAACTGATAGAAGTTCTTCATAAAACTCGCAGGGTCCCTTACGCATTCACTCAAGACGACTCGAAAGTGAAACCCATCTTCTTTTTCTTCACAGTCGATGTATTGCTCCTACCCCGGCACCCTTCGAGAGCTTTCTGCACCTAAAGTGGTTTTGCACATCCTCCAAGATCGGAGGCGCCTCATCTGGTTTTGCATTGCCTCCGTGATAGGACCACCAGTCGCAGAGGCAGTGCAAAGCTACGATATCGTGAGATGACGCCATCAAGTGACGTTACGTCACGTGACGCACAGAGATGTCATCATGACGTCAGAAATTCTAGCGATCTGTGATGTCATCGTGACGTCATCACGCGATGATGATTTTGTCATCAAATTTCGCGGCCCAATTTCGCGCGTAAATGGGCATCTAAGGCTTTCGCCTTAATAATAATTGTTGGGGTTTAACGTCCCAAAACCGCGATATGAGGGGCGCCGTAGTGTAGGACTCCGGAAGTTTCGGCCACCTGGATTTTTTTAACGTGCGCCTAAATCTCAGTATCTTAGTACACGGGCCTCAAGCATTTTCGCCTCCATAGGAAATGGGGACGCCGCGGCCGTTATTCGATTCCGCGACCTTCGGGTCAGCAGTCGAGGTCGAAGTGCTTTCATCTGCCGCTGCTGCTAAACGAACTGCCCGAGCCGAGACTCAGTGTCACCGACGCCTGAATCGTGCGACGCTCCATTTCGCATTATATATACTTTCGCAACCGTCGTTGAGTTCTTTAGCATTGCGAAGATGGGCTTTCTGAGCTCCTCGTCATATCATTGTGTTACGTTGAATGATATATTAGTTACTTCACCCTGGTCATAAAAACATGAACAGCGAATTTTTATGTTGTATATAGAATTTAATTGAATTGTTTTCAAGTATTGAACGTACTTAACTGATGCCGTGCCAAGATTTTAAGATGTGCGAAGTTACGGAAAGCGCTTCGTAACTTCCTCCAATTATGAAAGTCTTCTAGTCTGATGTACACCCTCTTGCACAAAATATCTTACGTATGAGAAACATATATAGTGCAGGAATTAAGAAAGCAGAAATAACCACAGTCTAATGTACACCCTCTTGCACAAAATATCTGAAGTCCGAGAAACATATACAGTACAGGAATTAAGAAAGCAGTAAAAACTACAAAGACAGATTTCGCCCGCCCTCCCCCTAAAAAAAAAAGTAATCTCTTTTTTAAAACGTTCGCAGATCGCTACACGAAGCTCTAGCAGGTATTACATTGTGCGCCACAGCGCGAAATTTCTGCTTTCAGGTTATCTTCGTAGAAGCAGCAAGTATCTGGAAATTCAGTGCTCGTAACAAAGTGCGTCTACCGCGCTGAATCCAAAATTTTTTGCATCTGCTATAAAAACAGGAAAACGAAAGCCAGCTTGGTATGAAATGCAGACGGTCATTTCTTGAGGGGTGCATTTCTGTTAGAAGCGCAATGTTTATTGGCTGTATAGCAAGCGCTGTATATTGGCTGTCCGAGCAACTGCAAGGAAGCGTAATATACGGACAGAGATTGTGCTGCTTAGAATAACGGTTATGCTCTTGCTATGGCTTTCTTCAATCCATGATTTGCCCTCAACGCTTCGGCGCCTAACATTCGCATAGAAATGATGTCCGTCCTACACACGTGGGCTTTTCCAGTCGAATTTTCCAGTGTGCCTAGCCAGCATTAGAATTCCTTTGAAGATGTTTCCGTGAATGGCGGAGTTATTTAACATCTTAAAGCGTTCATTCGTTTTCGTTGCCATGCGAGAACATAGCCTTGCAAGCGGAAAGATCAGAGGCTTATTTGTGACATAAAAATAGAAAAGAAAGAGCGTGTCCTTATAATCAATGCGAGTAACGATTCGTCAATTTCATGGCTGTATGGAAATAGGCGCCGTTGATTGTAGCCGTACATTTGTTGGAGTGTTGTCACACCTGATAATAGAGTTTAAAGGGTACCAAAACACAGTAGTATAAGCAGCAGTACAAAGTAACAAATAAAATGAGCCGCGCAATAGTGAATATTCAGTAAGATGATAAAAAATTGCGCCAGAGGGCGATGTATTTATTTGCCCATGGAAATAGAGAACGTGATAAAGATAAGCCATGTGCTATTGAAAAAGCGGCAAGAAAATTACTAAGAAAGTAGGAAATAAAATTACTAACGCACCTTGCGCCGTTGAAAAAATGTTCTCGCACAATAGATGCTTCTAAGTAACCCGGATATATTCCAGTGCACTGTTATCATCATATGTAAATGTGGTATATTCCTATGTTTTACCAATCTATTGAACTTTTGGGGTTGACAACACGATTACCAGCAATTATCCTTCAGTTTTCGCAGTTAACACTCCTGTACCTTCGATTCTCGATTTTTTTTCTTCAATGTTTCTTGTTCTTATTGAACCTGTTGACATTAGCAAATATGGTTGCTAGAATAGTCTAATAAAATAGTCCAATTATCAATCTTTGAGCCTCAGTATGCACTGAAATTGCTAAATCAAACAAGAATGCGTTTGTTCATCTTTTAAGCAAATATATTTGATAATACAAAGATGATAGCGCTCTGCACTAGCCATAGGAAACCGGTTACGTGGTTCCGCCAAACCAAGACTTTCATCACTTAACTCTCGAAGCGTTTCTTTAAGCAGCATTTCCAGCAACACTCTGTAGGATGGGTTATGTTCTCGACATTTAAAATTTCTTGAAACAAAGGTTTTTTTCCCACCAGTACCTTCCCATGTTCGTTTTCCTTCGAACATCAGCTTATTTCCACAAACTAATTTGATGATGTACAAGACAGCGCTGTCGTTTCAATTCTGATTGCATATTTTTCTTAATTTTTCCATGGCGTCTAGGAACATTGTGTTTAAATTATTATGTATCAGCTGTCTTTAATTATTGCGAGCCTAGGCTGCTACTCTTGCTTCAGTGGTTTAGTAACTAGCTAGGTTCAATTTATTAACCTTTAACGACCAATATTTCCCCCTGACTGAGGTAACATCTGGCGCTCCGCAAAGTATTGCTTCACGGACCGTTACTTTTGCTCGTTTGTAATAATTAACCGCCTAATGAGGCTTCTTCGCTAATACATATATATGCAGACGACTGCGTCCTTTATCGTGGGCCCCGTGTCCTCAGTGATTACCAATCGGGTTAGTTGCAACTTAATGTGAAACTTGGCAAACAGAACTTAATGCCACCATATGCAGACTAACTTTGTTTCACGTCACAACATTTGTTAGCCTAATAACAATTTAAATATTTCACAGTATGCCGTAGTCCTAGTATAAGTACCTAAATATTCTCATAACTGCAACCTATTGTTGTAAACCTTATGTTCATTTGATGGTGTGCTAATGCCTATAGGACATTTAGGTATCTCTGGTGCAACTTCTGTAAGCAACTAGTCTCACTAACATTCATTTACTGCACACATATTCGATCAGAATGAGAGTATGTAGCTTCTCTTTGAGCCCTAACATAGCTAAGCTATCTCAAACGCTTTAACGTGTACCGGCTTCTACGTTACGGTAGTTTCCATTTCCAAATATGGTGGCGATCCTAATCCTCAACTTAGGTGTCCGGTATTGGCACTCGCACGTCGGCGTTCGTCTGCCGTGGTGTATTCCTTTGTTAAACTTTGTTTGAACTTTCTTTGAACTTTGTTTTAATTTTGATTGAACTATTGTTGGTTGAACTTTTCTCGCTCTGCCGAAGTGGACCCAGAGGCCACTTAGAAAGAAGCGCGTAATTGAAATCTGCTTCGTCAGGTGTCGTAATGAACCCAGCTGCTCACAAGAAAAGCACCTGCTCTTTCAATCAATTCACTCAATTAGCTTTCGTTAATTATCCCAGAACTTTTTTATTATTATTAAATGTGTTTAAGGCTAGGTTGGTGCCTATACATGGCTCCGGCTACTCCTGTTTCCTTACTTATTATTAGCGTCACGAAGTTATAAATAAAAGTAGACTCACTCACGGCAATGCCCTTTTAAAAGGAATGTTCTCACGTTATGCTTAATGTCCACGTGTCGACAACAATGTTCACACACAAGAAACGTTCGCACTTTGCCGAAGAGTTCATCTCACAGTCCTTTG
Organism: Rhipicephalus sanguineus; assembly: GCF_013339695.2. Classification (NCBI taxonomy): domain Eukaryota; kingdom Metazoa; phylum Arthropoda; class Arachnida; order Ixodida; family Ixodidae; genus Rhipicephalus; species Rhipicephalus sanguineus. Next base: position 99,917,176 of record NC_051180.1, on the reverse strand, counting down.
TATAATGCGATCACGCAACAGTCACTGTGCCCTTGCCCACACTTTAAACCCAGCTGTTTTGCAATCACAAGAGGCAACGCGAAACATGTGACCACAAGTATCTCGATGTGAAGAATAATAACAAATGTGAATCAGTATCTTTGTGGTATTTCCGACTATTCTGAAAAACTGTACTAGGGCGCGTGCAGCAATGTTTTGAAAAGTTTCTGTTGGCCATGGACCCAACACTTTTGCTAATGATAGCGGCATGTCTATCCAATCTGTTTAGTTTATCTAGGAATTTTTAACGGGGAACAGGATAATTTTTGCAGTGTAGAAGGAGGTGTTCTATGGCTTCTTCTGCCTTTTCACATGCACATGTAGCGCCGTTAGTTTTTGTTATCCTATGTAGGAAGCTCTCAGTGTTAATGGGCCCTTATCTTAAGTAGACGTACGCTCCGATATCACATATATCAAATATAACTCCTAACTCGAACCAGAACTATCCCCTTCGTACTGGTCTTATTTTATGAACACATTGCCAGAATATTCGGAAAACCGGAAGTAAGGGCTCGACCGGAAGTTCTAGGAAGAGAAACAACAGTATTACTCCTTGCTCGCGCCACTAATATGTGTCAGTGTAATGCGGAATGCAGCAAACACTTGGTGGGCGCATTCATTCTGCAGTGCAATCACCACGTCCTTCTAGGTCGTGTAGAAAATCCTTGGTTGTCGAGCGTACATCCGCTGAACACCGAATAAATCCTTCCTTTGAAGTCTTGCTACGCTATCCAGCCGTACAGTTTATACCTGCGTTACCGAGCCTTCCATGTGGAAGAACCCATATACCGAACCGCACGCGAAGCGGTGTCTTCGTCACTGGGTTCGCACACGGGCCATCACCATTCGCTGTAGGAGAATAGCACAATCTTGAGGCAGGAAGAAGTAATGGTTCGCTGATCGCGAAAGAACACATTGACCAGGAAGGCGGAAGCTCCGAACCCCTGTTCAATGTGCTTTAATCTTTTCCGTTGATGTTTATTGTTTTTATTTTTGCTTTCTCCGCGTTGTTCATCTGACAGTGCTTCCAGATACGGTTACAATGAGTGACTGATAACTGGTGTCGAGGTATCCGTTTAACCCTTGTCTAACGCTGTTACGACATTAGTCCCGTGCAAGTCATTGTCAGCCTAGTGGTCCTCAAGACAACGGCTCTTTTTACGCTAGGTACACGGAAGTCATCTTACCATCCCTGCCTCTTTCTTTCTTTCTTCCCGATTTCCGAATCCTTTCCTTAAAACGAAGCCTATGAAGCACTCTTCAGTGTGCATGGCCGATTAAAAGACATCTCTGTCAGAACCTCCGCTGATCACCTGAAAATGATGTCTTCCATATTCTAAAACTGTGCCCCTATTGGTCAAACTGCTATAATAAAGTTACACACTGTCCCTGCTTATGCGACTTTTCTTTGTGTGATGTTGTATTCTCGTGGTCTGCGGATGTGCATTCAAGAAGTTCAAAATATGATCTTAAAGGGCTGAGGATACTGCACATGTCCATTTGATACCTTAAACTCGAACGTCTACGCAACAATAAAATCACGTCACTTTCACCGGAGGTTCGTCAACCGCGAAAGAGACGACCAGGCGGAGAACATATTGACCCAGCTTGTCTGGCCAATCTCCCGTGTATGAAAACGCAACCAAAGTAAGGTACTAACCTAACGTTGTGTTAGTTTTTCCGATCCAAAAACAACGCAGGTCAGTTTAAATAGTCGATGTCTTTGAGGCGTCCGACGGATTTAGGGACGCTGCATAGGGAAGTATACACACTCCGGTATACAATGTTCTCTGCTTTCCCAGCAAAGTGAAGACCTGGCTATTTCGTTTAGGTTTAAAGTTTCTCCTTAATCGTCATTGTTTCGTCAGTATTTCAAAGTCTCATCAACCTGGAGCACGATTTCGGAGCAGCACGCAAGAAAATAACTTGCGGCATCGAAAGAACTCCAAAGAGTGGAAAACTTGCGACTTAATTTTCAAAGAAAAAATGGCAGCATATCCACGGGGTGAATGATGAAGAGTGGGGCGAAGCTCTTGATATTAAAGATACCTCGACCCACACCTCAAATGAAACTCGTGAGAAACATCGTGGTCGGGAAAGGCACGCAGCAACGAGGTGATGGCGGTTATTCGAGCGGTGTCGTTCTTGATGGACGATATCTTGGTTAGATTGCTCGAGAACCACAACCGGTCGCACACGTCGCAACTGTGGCCGAACGAAACGTCCAGAAAGTCTCTCTTGAACCGGGCGACGGCACCTTCGCGTTCTTTCTTGGCACGTTTTGCAGCCGCCTCTCGAACTCTCACCTCCTCGTTCGCCCGTCGATAGGCACGCTTTCTCGTCGCTTCTCGTTGCCGGACGGCTTGGAGATCATCTTCTCGTGCGGCCTGGCGCCGCTGCCGCGCCGCTTCGGCCTCTCGTTCTCGTACACCGGGATCTTGTCGGCGCCGCCGCGCAGCTTCGCGGCGCGCTTCTGCCTCGCGCGCCCGCACGTCGGGGTCCCTTCTTCGAGCGCGAGCCGCCGCCGCCCTGCGCGCACGCCGCTCAGCAGCCTTGTCCATCTTCCGCAGACTCTCTGAACGCGCGCGCGCTAAAACGGCGCGTTTATTGTATTATAGAGCACCCCCTGGCGTACGGCGCCGCTGAAGAACACGCGATCGTCGTCGCGCGATCGTCTCTCTCCTTCCGTACGTGTGACGTAATTCCTGTTTTCATAAAACTCACCTTTTATTTTATCATACTACAAGTAACGCCCTCTAGTATCGTACCATCTTGCATTTTTCAGCGTATATGCATTCGTTATATAGTACAAATACCGCCCTCTACGGCCAGTTCAAGAACTAACGAGAGGCGGTTACCTACGACGGGACGCTCGGGCCACGCCATAAGGAGCTTCGCCCCTAATAAGTTGCAAATAACACGGGCTTTCAGGGACGCATGTTTCCATGTCATAAACAGCTTAATAGCGGAACTTCCGGTCAGCGTCACATGCAGGAGAGTCATGTGACCTTTGCGGAAAGTCACGTTTCACGTCATACCAGCGCCAAAATTAGAATGAAAAGGAATATGGCTTTGCCTGGCGTTGCTTAAGTTGCCACATTTTGTCAGTGCCAATTGTTGGCCCGCGTCACTGAGGAGGCCAGTAGCTGACGCCTTGCCGCTTCGCGGTTCCCGCTCTTTTGCCAACATTACTACCGCTAGAACCACCGTCGACAACGACGTGCCACTCCATTAGTTACGTCATGCGTGACGCGTCTGCTCACCTCAAGTGACTCTGTCGCATGTGAAGGCGGCCAAAAGTTCGGCTGTTTTGTTCTTTCGGATATGGAAGCGCTTTTCTACGAGGGAACAACTGCACGCAGAATAAATTCTATTCCAACAAAAAGGAAAACTGTAAGCGTACATTGGGTGCAAAGGCGGGTAACACAGCATTACTCATCGCCCTGAGGGCATCGTTATTAACAGTCGGCCCCACAGTGTCAGCAATCTGCGCTATTGTTTCGAGAATTGAAGGCGGAGCACAGAAAATAAGGAAAGAAAACGTGAAAAAATGCGAATACTGCACTGTTTAGAATCTTCAAAGCACTCGCTGCGATGAAAGGGTGGAAGCCGCCACATACGATTATTCCTTGGGGAAAGCACTTTGAGGGGGGGGGGGCGGGGAGGTTTGCCGCGAGTTCTGAAATTAGCATTGATTTGCATGCTATCAAAACGGAAAGGTGAACGTCCGTTTGAGCAAAGTTTATTTGTTGGGGGTTTTGCATTCCTTTCGTCACTGGACGAGTTTCATGTCTGCAAAATTTTGCTGATCTTTGAGTACTGTCGTAATTGAACTCTTTCAGACCCGCCGCGCTCGTTACTTCACGTGCGCGTCTGCATGAGCGCCTTGTATGGATGTTTTGGTGACAGCGAATTTTTAGTACATGGTTCACCTTCTGTTATCTTTTATCTATCATACATACATACATACATACATACATACATACATACATACATACATACATACATACATACATACATACATACATACATACATACATACATACATACATACATACATACATACATACATACATACATACATACATACATACATACATACATACATACATACATACATACATACATACATTCTGCCGTTACGAAGATGTTTGTGCTTGACGGAAAGGTTCGAACCCCTGACACGAGCAGCTCCTGTGGCGAAAAGCGATTTGCCTTAATAGCCATAAACATTATGACTAGATTTCAAGTGTTGTTTTGTAGGGGCACACATTGATCAGGTAATACTTGATGGTCTGAAGTACTTGAAGACCTTCAAGCATGACCTTCAGACCTTCTTTTTTTTCAGTGCAGTTGCGTTGTGTGACGAATATACAGGGTGGTGCTTGAGGTCTAGTCAGGCGACTCACAATGTCTCCTACACCACGACAATCATGTCTTGTCAAACAAATAACTATATAAATAAAAAAATGACACGCTTTCAAGAGGAGAAAGCTTGTGCTTCACGTTTTCAGTCACATACAAGTCTGGACCTGATTCAAAGGTTTTTAATTTATTAAGGCGAAAACCTTAGATGTTTCATGAAACGCTAAAATTGACGATCGGCGTAGGCGGCGTCCGCTGGCGTCAATACGAATGACGCAAAAAATCATCATCACGTGCTCACGCGACATAATGACATCATCATAACGTCACAAGTCGCCAAAATTGTTGATGTAATCATTACTTCATTATGACGTCGCATAACGTGACATCACACCATGACGTCATCACATCACATCAACGCATGGTGAAAGGTGGGCCACTCACGGAGGCAGTGCATAACCAGCCGAGGTAGAGAAAGCTTGAAGTGCGTCCTATAGTATATCCTTGAGACAGTAAGGAAACCACGTTGGATGCCGAAATATGTCGGAGCCGGGCGGGGGATGTTCAACGCATCGATAGGGAAGAAAAATAACTAGAATATTAATCGAGAGAAACCACCTTCCAATTTTGATTCAAATAATAAATATTTCAATTTCTAATAGCCTGTCATAAAAAGTTTAGTGCAGTCGACTTATCACAGGCACACTTAAATATGCCTAAAATGTTTTCATATGAACGAACGTTCGGTATAATGTTATTTTATTTTATTTATTTGATTTGTATAGATACAAGCACAAGGACACAGAGAAAAGAGCGAGAGAGCAAGCTGGCAACTGCCACTAGAAGGGGCACAACGCCTGCCTGCTCTTTCGGGAAGAGGCAGAGGAAAGGAAGTTGGGAGGAGAAATAGAGGAAAGGAGATAGGAAAGTGAAGAAAAAAATTGACGAAGACTTGGACAAAAATAGGTAATGTTGGGCATGTACATGATAAACAGGCATTTTTATTTATCTGGTGCATCATCACAATCAAAGCAACAAAACTAAGCAACAACTATCATTGGATGAAACATGGTCTGGAAGTGAATTTGAAAGTAGGATGCCGCAGATCGTTTTAAGTAGTTGAAACATGACTCGAATGGGGGGCCGAGTCATAACTTTCTTTTAAACAGAAATCTCGATGAAGCACCGCAAATACGCTGCATTCAGATCAGGCATAATGAATGAATACCGTTTGGCGGGGGTGATCTGGCGTTTGCATACCGCTACCGAAGCTGCAGTAAAATCACTCCGAATAGCTTTAAATTCCATCGCTCTCTGTCTTTTTCGTACAGACTCCAGTAAACCTGACTTTGTACGCACGTCAACAAAACGAATATTTGCCAATTTCGATGGCTGAACTCTCCAATGGAATGTGAGTCTAATAGTGAAGACTACATTAGTATTTTCTTGCACTTTGAAATATTCACAGAACCTTATATTGGCGCCTCAGAAACACCGGCTCGCGTGTGCGCTGAGAAAGAGTAACTTGCGAACATTTTTAAAGCACAGCCTACGTGTTTGTATGCCTCCACGATGCATGCCATACCATAACTGTGGTAAAGAGACAAAATATTGATGTATTTTCGCAGTAAGCAATACTGGCTTAGTCAGGTTTCCATTTACCGTGGCTAAGAAAACTATAACTAGCAGCACAACTGCATATCAAAAGCAGCATTAACCAGTCCATAATATTTGGAGAGGGGCGAAGCATGCAGGGAAGGGTGTTTCAGCTACACTAACGTGAAACCTGTGGAGGGGCGAAGCATGCGGCGTGCGCCGCCGTTTCCCACAGCAAAATCACTGCTAATGGGCAAGGAGAGACAAGAGAGAGATTAGACACAGAGACCCATAGTCCGCTTTTAGTTAACGTTCACGCTGCGAATCTTTAATCTTCAACTACGCACAAGAGAAATCTCCCACCGGCACTACATTGCAGGTCAAGATCTAGTGCCTATATATACGCGGTGGCCGGTGAGCGGTTGTGCTGCGCGAGCAGTCGTTTTTTTTCCGTCAAGAAACTCGCTCACAGACGCTCCATGCGTCGGCGTTGTCTCTCGCGGGCGAGGGCTCGTTCTCGTTCGTTGCCAGCTGTAGTTCAGCGTTCATCGCAGAAAGAGCGTGTCCATATTCAACGCGCGCCGTTCGCTCTCTCTCGCCAAACAGCGAGCGCTGAGGCTGTGGCACCCTCTCTTGCGCTCAAGAAAATGGACCGTCCCGATAGCAGAGAACGATGCACGAATGCACGTGCCAACAGGCCGAGACCCTCAGGTGCCTTGCCCATAAAACTGCAGATAAGCTGACTTTGCAGTTTTGCTAGACAGTAAAACAGGTTAGGCTGCGAAAGACTCCGCTAAGGTAGCATACGTTGGATGTAGGGTTCTTTTGCACTTTTTCCTAAGTTCCGAGTTACACGTAGTGTTCCTACTAGCTCGCAAAGTAAATGCAGCGACCTTACTCAAATCTTGAAGAGCAATCGAGCACTCAGGAAGGTGAAGTCTCTTGAACGGCCATTTCAACCGGCGGAGGATAGGTACCGACTGTTTACGGCATTGCTCATGGATTACAAATGGCCTAATTTGTCTGCGTTATTCTAGTATGCTTCTTGGCAAGTTGAGCCACAACACTCTTAGGTTTAGAAGCAATACGGAACCTTATTTATATGTAAGTGAACATTCTAAATGCTGACAAGGCAGTCGAAATAACAGAGTGGCCCTGATATTTACCTTTGCCAGTGCTCGCCTCATTGCAGTTCAATGCACTTGGCGTAGAGAACTGTCAGTAAAAACAGCTAGCTCCTAAAATTTCAAATAGACGATCACAAGATAGGAACTTTCCCAAAAATGTTTCAAAACAGTTATACTAACCAAGCTCTATGTGTGCCAGTGTCATGCTTCGAAAGAAATGACACTGTGATTCCGTTGTGTGAGACCAAGAGGCACTGCTATATATGTGCCTTATCTGCAGACGCAGCTGCCTGGGCAACAGGATAGAAGTACTGTACATGAATCGAAGCCCGTTTCATTTGAGGTAGTTGCTTTGGCCTTTATCTCTGGTAATGTTACGCCTCTAGCAAACTCATAATAACGAGATTTATATATGTCACGTACGTACATCACAGCGTTTCTGTTTTTATTCGCGAGTCTGGAATCATCGCGAAAAGACTGGTGGCTGCCGCAACTTATACATATTTCTAAAGCTTTTTTTTTCTGTGGTGGTCATCGTTACTCAAGTCGGATAACACTACCCTTCCTCTGAGTAATTCATTCAGGCCGAGTGTGTTCAATCCGAATGCGACGAAAAAAACCTCATAAAGCAGGGATAAGAGACGAAAGTGAGCACCTCAAGAGATAACAGAATTTGCTGAAACATCAAAGCTGATCAACAAACACAAACTCAGAGATACAATGAACTTTAACGTCAGAAAGATACAGTAAACAAAAGGAAACAGTATGCAATTAGCTAAAGAGAAGCACTGTATATTAAGGGGCACAGTGAACGTGTTAAAACATAAGCAGGGCAATGTTATCGGCGATTTCGAATGACAGCAATTTGCAATGGTGTTTCTGTATGAAGACTTGCTAATTTATTTATTTTTTAATGTCATGTTATCCAGCGCTATAGACGTTTGACAATGTTTATGCGATGTCGTCAAACTCCTTGTGTGGTTAATTCGGTTAGTAAAGGTGTGCGCGAGTTTCTAGAGTATTCGTGAATTATCATCGCGCCAGGGGAGTACCCTCACGCACAGGATCCACAGCAGTAATACTTGCGGAAAAGAGGCTTGATGAAAATAAAAATATGCAGTGGAGAAACAATATTTTGAGCAGTGCAAAGGCACATCAATTTTTTTATAAATGCTTGCCTGGTCCTCTAAACAAAGATAAATACAAATGTACTCTCGTTCATCTGATGGCCCACGAGGTTTCTAGAGATAAAGAGTTCTGCGATCTGTTTGCCATTTTAAGAGGACCCTGTAGCGCTGTAAACACGCAAGTAACCGCGAGGCATTATCAACGAAATTGACGTTCAATGTGAAACAGCGCTGCTTCAAGAAATTGAGATGGTCTGAACACCGGTGCTCACTTATGTTTTAACGCTTTCTTCACTTTTCTATGGTTCTACGATATAAAGGAATGTTGGAACCCAAAGAGAAAATAAAAGAAGAGGGCAAGCGAGTTTTTTCGGCGCTTTCACTTGTTTGAACATTTGAAACATCCGTCGCTTTATTTTTTGCTCCGAAACCATTCAGGCTATGCCATTTGGTTTCTGAGATCTTTCTCTAAAAGAAATGCACATGGGAATGCCGGGGCACTGAATCGTGTGAAGTAAATGCTTAACAGACATTCCGGAAAACGCGGTTTAGACGACCGTATGTTTCGAAAAATGCTTTCTCGGAGCGAGCGTTTGTTAAATGCTCTGGGGATCGGGGAGGATGTGTGCTTTGCCTTCCGCTTTGCTGTTCTCTGTTAAGATATTTTTCTTCACACAATTCGATCGGATACGCTCCTCAGGGTCCTTTGTCTGCGGCGAAAATAAAATGCTGATAAAGTGACACGAACTAACGTAAATTATCTGCAAATGATAGCCAAAGAAATAACAACTTTCCTGCAAGGGTAGCCATGAAGAACACTAAATTTCCTGGTCTTTGTACACTGCGGAAGTCGCCAGTTGCTTGCTGAGAACCTTTCAAAGCTTCATTCCACGCCCGAATTTGCCTTTGATTCTATTTTGTTTAACTGCGTAGTATGTTTCTGCTACCGCGTTTTTTATTGGCCCATTATACTCTATTTCCTGACCTTGCACAGCCCGAATTTGCATGCATTTCATTCTCACAATAATAAAGGTTTGTCTAAAGCACCCACCACGTGGTCTAGTTGTTATGGTGCTCGGCTGCTGACCCGAAGGTCGCGGGACCTAATCGCGGCCGCGGCGGCTGCATTCTCGGTGGAGGCGAAAATGCTTGAGCCCCGTGTACTTGGATTTAGGCGCACTTTAATGAACCCCAGGTGGTCGATATTTCCGGAGCCAGATGTGCGCGCCTGTTCATGGTGATGACTAGAAGGCGCGCACTATAGAAATGCTAGTGCTTGCCGCTATTCGCGTTTCATTTGACGCCGATAGTACATAAAGGGTCGCTTTGAGTGGCCTTTCTTGTAGGTGTTGGTGGTGTCAACGGGTCGTTATGCTATTTCATTCGCTGTCATTATAAATAAATAAATAAATAAATAAATAAATAAATAAATAAATAAATAAATAAATAAGATGACTAGGTTCTTTTTTTCACACAGGACACCACCAGTAGGTCATATAAAGCAAAATTTGAAAACCTAAGAGACGACCGCAATAAAAATTGGGGCGCGCGAAGCTTCGCGTGCGCGTGCCTGACGTACTACTTTCTTTTATTTCTTTCTTTCTCTCTTCGTTTCTTTTATTTCTTTCTTTCTTTCTTTCCTTTGCATTCTGCAATGTTTTCGCTTAAATATTTCCTTCCTCCACGCCGGGATTCGGACCATCATCCACATGCTTAGCTGAGCAACACTCCAGTTGCTACAGGCAACAACGACGGTCATGTATTCATATCTAAGTAACAATGAAAATGGACAACGTGGAATGAGAAGTCACCGCAAAAAAACGTCAGACTGGCGTATCAGAAAGGGCTGGTCGACGACAAGCCCACGATAGAGAACATCAGTTATTAGAAAATGGCGAATACATTTACGCATCTGACCGACGCACATTCAAGGGCCGCATTTCACAGGCACGAACAGTACCGCGCTTGACCAGCCTTTTGCCTCTGCCCATAGCAAGCTGCTCAAGCGCGGTATTGTTCGTGCCTGTTTGCACAACGGATTGACCAAGCAATGCTAACATTCGACACCAGAAAGCTTCAGCGTGCAGACTGCTCGTTTGAAGGCAGATGGTTATCCTTGCCACCTACTGATATGCGTTTCAGAGAAGCTGCGCAAGGATTCGCAGATCAGGGACAGGTACACTGATTCTCAGGCAACAGCCCGTAAGAATGTGGCTGTGACTCCATACATACATGGCACGTCAGGCAATCTTAAAATTGTTGGTCAAAAACCAAGGGTTTCACTAGTTTTGTCGGCACCCAACAAGTTGTCGCAGTTATGTGCCAGAACCAATAGTAGGCAGGCCCTCGAAGAGTTGTAAAATTAAGCCAATTAAGCACCGCAACGAACTTGTTGAGGGGTGTCGTACACAGCTTACTATTGTCATGTGGCCAAAGTTACGTCGGACAAACAGGCAGATGCCTGAATTTGCGATTGCTTGAACACAATCAAAAAGTGAAAAAAAAAGGCTGTGATAGTTTCCTGGCGGCTCATTGCGCGGTATGCAATGCGTGCCTTTAATGGACAAAGCAACGGTGTTAGCCACTCACCCTAACGATAGCACCAGGATCATCATCGAGGCGGCGGTGATAGCTAACGCAAGCTGCGTCAGCATGCCATCTATCGCACTAACAAAAAAGGAACTAGCTTACTTAAATTCAACTGCACGTGGTGTTCTTGCATAGTTTTGCTGCCGTTTGTTTTAGTTCGTTTTATGGCCCTCGTGCTTTGACAGATATGGTTATGATCACGTGTGTCAGGCATATATTTGTGTGTTGCTTTAATAAATGACAGTTGGAAGTGAGCGCTTGTGCTCGTCGTTTCTTTGTCTGTTGTGCACTTTTTCCACTGAAGCTTTGACATTATGAAATACCAACTAGCCCGATCCCACACCTTGCTTCGAAGTCAACGCTTTGATCTCTGACATACTTCTTCCTGTCCTCCACTTTGCCGCTGTTCGTGACTTCGGCTCTGCTCTTGAAGTGTGTGCTACCAAATGACCTAAGTTGACACCCTGCTTGGCGATACCTTCGATTTAATAACAAAAGCTAGAATCTTCAACGTCACTAAAGCACATGACACGCTGCTCCAGATAGATTAACATCACCATCACTTACTGTTTGGCTGATACGCTGCCGGCACTATACCCGTTAAACATATAATCAGAATATAAGGCTTGTCTCACTAAAAAACTAATGAACAACTTCGCGATACATCAAGCGCGTTTGGGGCAAGTGTGATAACATCATAGGAACTACAGATCATTCCGAAGGTGCAGTATAGGGGGCATGAAATGGAATGCGAACACAAGGGCGCGTCAGCGCTCCGCTGTTCCTTTTTGTTCTCATTACGCCTTTACATTAGTGGCACAAAGAGTACGGGTGGCAACAGGCCCTTTGTTTCCCATTATTCTAAAAGTCATCGTTTCCGCTAGTAAAGAAAACAGGTGCGGAAGCTGAAGTGTCCTCTTGTGTAGTGTTCTAAATTTACATCTTTTTTTATTTTATCTGATTCAGTGTAACGTATGCATCTAATTTGTACCTCTTCACACAAGTTAAAATTGAAAAACAAAATTAAATTCAGTCGCAGGATCTAACCGTTGTGTCACAGTCAGCCACTGAACGTCTAGTATTCAGTCATAAAGTTTTGCGCGAACCTTGCTTTTTGACGCCGCCGTCGTTCGCGGCACAGTTTCTATGTGAATTACCGATACGTTTAGACGACGGTTACAGTTTAGAATTGCCTTGGTTTTATGCGCCCATATGCGACGTAAATTGGTTTGCAGGCGCTGGCGTTGCAGCCACAGCTGCTCTCGACATTTCGATTTCACAGTCATTTGTTGTTTCACGAACAGAGAACGTTATAATGGCCGATGCGTGCGCACGTAAAATAAAAATATTCTAGGATGCGGAAACGTTCTTTTACGGGCGCTCTAAGGTGTCTTGAAAAGATGGCTTGCTCTCTAGGCATACAGGCAGGGACATCGCACAAAAGAAACACTACTGTACTGCATGGTCTTTTCAAAACACCGCCATATTGTTACGCATTGAGTTGCAGTATTTACGGTATATTTACAACACGTAAGAGGTGTAGCGTTGACGCGATATGACAAGTACAACACCATTGATCTAAGTCCGAGACACTACAACCGCTTCAACTTCGTCTTCGGCTAGTAGTGTCCCTAGTCCACAGTGACACCAACACCTGTGTGACAATATTTAAAAAAAAGATTTTCACATCAATAGATCACGAGCTCCCGATGTCGATTACGCCGGGATGATACTAACCATGGTTCTAACAATCAAAACAATGGACATATAGCCCCTGTTCGCCTAACCGTGACACCGTAATACAGGCAAAATAAGAGGGCATTGAAGGTGTTCAGACGCTTTGTAGAATAACGCGTAAAACACCAGAGCACAGGCTAGACAGACGAAACAAGCGCTCATTGCTTAGGCTATGACAACATGATATGGCAATACATGATATTGTCAAAAAAAAAGAAACAAAAGAGAAATCCATAAAGCTTACTGAAGATGACAGATTTGAAGACGTAATTAGCGTCTTTTGTTTCCTTTGTGTTGCGGAACAGTTTGTCGGAAATGAGCTGATGTTCCGGAATCAGTAGATGAAAGGCAACTGGGCACACCCCGCATGTTTTCAACAATCTGCAGCAAGCTGATCCCGGTGATAAAAGGCACTGCAAAAAGCTCGGACGCCAGTCCTAGAAAAGTAGCAGTGCTTCTTTATGTACACGGATTATCCGACGGGTCGAGAACTATAGCGGCGAGATTCGATGTCACAACTGTGCTTACACCACCCAATAAGCTTTCGCAGTTGTGTCCGCGTATTCGCAGAAAAAACGGAATCGTTTGATAAAGTGGTCACTCGCAACCTTGTGATAACGGCCCAGATAAATCACAAATGAAGTTATAGGTCATGCAGAACCGGCACGATGTACCAGGTTGCTAAGCTGTGGCTGGACACACTTTAAACAAGGGGGGTTGAAGATAGAAGAACTAATAGGTCCACTGCGATTCAACGTGCACACGTTTGTGTTGTTTGATTGTTCTGTACACGGGGGCACTTCTGACCGATTAAGAATGGCGGGCATTAGCTTTAAGATATTTTAATTTGATTTTAAGGTAAGCGTGAGCGCTCATCTCAGTTGGCAGCACCTTGCGACATCCCCGCTATTATTTCGTAGATCGAGGTCCCGTGTCGTGGATCCACGGGTAAAGTGAGTATTGTCAACGTCAGAGAAGGTTTGCGGGGCGCACACAATACCACGACTGGCACCCGGCGAGGGCTGTTGTTCCTATCCCCTCTCGCTCTGCTGTCGGGCTGCTCTCAAGGTAGTTCTCTGCTTAGGCCAGGAAGGCTTTTGTTTCCTGAGGTGGCACGAGCACCCACATTGTTCATTCTTTACCGCGTGCGGGGCCCCGATTTGAAAACTCAAATTTCATCGACACTTAATCCTAAGTGTACATACATCTTAGGCACTCCTCCGCTGCGGGGCACTATAGTTTCTTATGGTTTTAGGCGGGCGTTTTGAACAGACGCAAAATTAGTAGCAATTAACGGCGCTAGCACTAATTACACAATACGTTAGAGCATGTACAATTGAATTTCGAAATTGCCAGACTTAGAACTACAAATTACAGTAAAAAAGTCGCGAAGAAAAATTTCGCTGTCAGGGGTCCTTTACCAGAAACGTTTACTCTCTGACAGGCCTACAAAAAGACCAACAAAGAAATCATAGAGGCCTTCGATACCAGAAGATTGGCTGATAAGTTTGAAAGACAGTCAACCATCAGGCTAGCGAAGAAAGAGTGTAGTTTGCCGTGCAGAAAGTGGCGCAAGGCCCCGTAAATTTCTGTGACGCATTTATAGGCTTGGCATTTAGATGGTGATCGCGGCTAACTGTGTACTGTACTCGCTGCATTTCGAGGGTGATAGCGGCTTACGGCGTACAGTACTCGCGGACTAAAACGGAACTGAGGGCTAAGCAATCCACGTATTTCGGTCCCGCCGTCTTCAGTTCGTGTCATACCAGCGTAATTCCGACTCGAACGCTTACATCAGAGCCAACATTACCTTTAGCGGCCAGATTTGTAGGGATATTACGCGCTTATCTCGAGCGATTGCGCACAACAGTCGTTATTTTAATGTCGCGTTTTAATGTCGCGTTTCAATCTTTGAGCACTGTACAAGCTCGATTAGGTGACCTTTACTTGTTCAGTTGCATCACCAGCAGCTTCTGTGAAAATGAAGTATTTAAGTTTACATTATTTCCTAAATAAACCAGTCAAGTGATTGCGCTCCTGGTGTCTGTTTCTTGTCCTAGTCTTGTGTTACGCAGCCAGCACTACGCTACACCGATGTATCCTGAGGTACGATTCAATGCTTGTAAAACATACCAGCATGCCAGCAACTCCGCACAGAGGCATCAATTGTATTTGGCTTAAAAATCATGCATGATGACTAAGCTCATCTGCATAGGAAGCTGAAGGAATTTAGTGGCTTCTGTTTACGAGTAAATACTTAGCGCCATAAATTGGTGAATTGAATTGCATCAGAAACGAATCCAGAGGTTTTAGTTACTTTGTTACGATAGCAAAAGGTAGCTTAGAGGACGATAATCTCTTCTTGCGTGTCTTTAAGTTGATACAGTCTCACTTTTTGGAAAGCCTTGCCTGGCCATGATACTGGTAATATATGACCATTTCCTTTATGATGTCTTTACTCAATACGCTAATCTGAGAGACATGGTTGTCAAACGTGTGTGTGTGTGTGTGTGTGTGTGTGTGTGTGTGTGTGTGTGTGTGTGTGTGTCTGTGTGTGTGTGTGTGTGTGTGTGTGTGTGTGTGTCTGTGTGTTGTGTGTGTGTGTGTGGTGTGTGTGTGTGTGTGTGTGTGTGTGTGTGTGTGTGTGTGTGTGTGTGTGTGTGTCTGTGTGTGTGTCTGTGTGTGTGTCTGTGTGTTTTATATCCTAATCTGCATTCTATAATCATCTAAATAACTTGATCAGAGCTTTTTAAGTTGCTTCAGGATATTGGGCATGTCAACGCAGTTCTTAGCCTACATTTGTGCTGCCAGACAGTCTACCTGTGACGTAGAAATGGCGAGAAGTTCGCTTATGGCTGCCTGCGGCAGTTCTCATCAACGGTGATGTTGCGTGATGTCTCTGTTGAGTGGCTAAACACCTTACGCGCCGCTAATCGGTGAAAGCCGGTAGGCTACATTCAGGAAAGCTGAATATCATTCATATTTCTGAAGAAACGAACGATTATTAACGTAGCTTAAGCATTACAACAGCCAGATGCATAGATTGAGCAGCGAAGTTCATGCCTGAAATTATTGCGTATGTGTTCACCTTAAAAACCGCTTCAGCTTCCTGCGATGTCACGCTCTCTTCGTTTGGAGAAGCTGTGACTTTACACGCCCCAGCGAATGCTGTCAGGGAGGTCGCCTAACTCTCACAATTTTACGCGAAAGCGCAACGCGGTGCAGCTCACCGCAAGCAAACGCGGGACGCGTGGCGAAATTGCTGCGGAATGCAGAGTGCGCAATAGTGCCTCAGGAAATTTGGAACGTACTGGGCATGAAATAGAATGGGAAAAAAGATGGGTAGCAATGCTTGCGACGCAAAGGCTGCTTGAATTCTCCGCTGCGATGAAGGAGGCAGCAGAGGGACACGACGAGAGCGAGCTTCTTTTAACGGCGGAACTCTTTAAGCTTGGCAAAACCCCGGCATCGTCCTCACAAAAACTTGGAGGACGTTTGAGCTTCGCCTTCAAGAGTAGAACGCGATAGCGTAATTGGGCCCCATGCGCATCGTCTTCTCAAGTGCTAGACTGTCTCTGTTCTCGGTGCATGCCTAAACCGAGCCGTAAGGAAACGAACGACTGTCCGCGTAACATTGGCTGTTTCAAACTGTCCTAGAATGCCTACTGCAAATATATTTGTTACGTGCCTACTATGCGATAATTGTTCGTTTTGGAAATTGGCCATGTACCCACTACGCGGCCGTAAGATGCCACACGCGCCCTCGCAGCTCCAAACATTGTAATGGGTAGGCAGCGTTAAACCACCCACTCGTTGCACAATACAAAAGTTCTGGCGCCTGGCGCGATTATAGGCTCCTGCCACGCAATGTTACATGCGTTAAGGAGACCCCTTCTACTACATGACACTCATGTAGTGTTTCTTTCCGAAGCAGTTTCAAGCAATATCGTAGCCCTGTGGTAGAACACCTGCTTGCCACGCAGACGGCCTGGGTTCCATTCTCACTCGAACCTACTAGAGCACAGCTCTTAGGCACCCATTCCTGCTTTAAGCAGCGTCGCCGTCACCGTCGGTGACGTAACCGATAGACATGTAATATAGCGTGGCAGAAGATTAAAATAACAACCAGTCATCACACAATGCTAATTGCGCAACGAGTGCGTGGTTTAATGCTTCCCACCCACTGCAAAGTGCTCGGACAATTCTTCGTCGTCGTCAGCCACATGCAGCATCAACAAAGTGCGCATACCACATTACAGATGTTTAGCGGGTACCTCGCTTATACGCAGAAAGACGAATAATGGCGTAGCGGGTGCCGCCCTGCTTCACAAAAGTTATGATTTATGGCGTAGTCGATACCTTGCGGAAAGCCAAAACTTCAAGCACAGTTGGCCTTGCTCCAACACGAAGCTGCGCTCATAAATTGCATTCGGCAGTATCGTAATTCTCGGTGAATTCTTTAGTATTTATATTAAGTGCATCTTTCTCGATTTTTTCGGTCATGGACAAGATGAAGATGGTGATGTTTCGCTCACAACCAACGAGGCCGACGCGGACACCCCATTTTCTGCAAAAGCACCCTAGGTGCACAAAGCTTTCGCAGGCTGGGGGGACAGGACCACACATCGACTGAGAAGAAAAAGATGATGACTTTGGCCTTCGAGTCGTCTTAGGTGAATGAATAAGGTACCCTGTGAGTTTTTAATTGAGTTGCATCTTGCTGAGTCAGTGCGGAGATGGAGAAATGACTGGCCCTAATTCTGATTTGTTGCTTTGCATATACCTTTCTCTGCATTACATGATTACAACAAAAACTGACTAAGGCGTTCTCCTGGGTATTTGAAAAAAAGCTCTGCTGCGTGTATTACTAGTATGTGTAGAGATAGAGAGAGAAAAAAATATTTAATGAAGAAAGGCTACTTAGGTAAGGTGGGAGGGTCCCTTATTTCAGGAACCCGCCGGGCTCGGGCGACGAGTTCACGCTGGTCGACAAGGTCCGACTTGGAAATCGCAGCCTCCCACGATTCACTGAGGAGGTTTTGGTCCTCATCTGTGGCTGCTTATACGCTGGGATGCTAGCTTTGCAGAGCAGCAGAAGAGCACGGGAAAATGCATAGTCTCTGTAAGTAAAAAAAAAAAAAGCTAAGCACAAATTGACCTCCAGACCGCTTCTTTATGTCAATATGTTTCGTCGATAACAATTTAATAATCTAAATATGCCAACTCTTCCGATAAAGACACGTCGCAGAAACCTTGGCAGGCAAGTTTTTTCAAGCGAAGCTTGCTATGTTTCTATGACTATGATTTACAGATCTCGTTGGCGGCGTTGTCGTGCGCGTAAAAGCCAGGCCCGGCGCCAGAATGAATGCGGCCCTCAAAGGTGCGCCGGTGACATGCGTATCTGTATGTGCTGTTTTCGAACATTATTGCTCTATCGATTGTGGGCTTGTAGGCGATGAGCCCTTTCTGATATAGCAATTGAATCTTTTAACCAGGTTACTTGTCATTTCACATTACCACATTTAATTGTTGCCTGGATATGAACGCATGACCTCACGTTCCGTGTGATTTTAGTGTGATTCACGTTCCGGCGCCGACGCCGGAACGTGAATCATTAGACACGATGCCAACTGCGTAGGCGCAGTTGTTATCGTGCCTATGCAAAGAAAGAAAGAAAGAAAGAAAGAAAGAAAGAAAGAAAGAAAGAAAGAAAGAAAGAAAGAAAGAAAGAAAGAAAGAAAGAGTAGTAGGTCAGGCATGCACCCGCCCAGATGCGCGTGCCCCCATTTTCCCGATAGGAGAAGAGCTCCTCAATTTTTCTTTTCTCTTCTCCTACAAAACATATTAAGCGCAGCGCAGCACGACAAGACAAACCCATAGAAATGACAAACAAACATCGTTACGTGGCGCTCTGTATGTGTCATACTTTCTCTGTTCCCGTCCAGTCCTTCTGCTCAGTGTTCATTATGAACCCCAATCAACCTACCCACCAACACCCGTTTAGCTATATGCAACAAGTAAACGAGACGTAGGCAGCTCAAATCGACGCCGTCGACGTGATTGCTTTAACCTGGAAGATTGTGTGCACGACGATAAAAAACAAAGCACACCGAAGGAAGGCAGACTCGCGCCCGCGACGCTTCCCTCGCTGTTCCATTTACCTTGGCTGTTCTGCAATGCTGATGAGGAGACACGCATAGCGACGCAGCGCACCACAGAGTTCACTCGGTTTGGCGCGTCACTGAAAGGGAGGCAGGTGTTTATTCACGAGGCTATCATCTTCGCGCCTGCGGGTGTTTGCAGGGTTTCATTTCTACCCGCTTATCTCCAGCAGGCGGCGTCTTAGTAGGATCGCGCTCTGTTTACATACTTATGGAAGTTCCTTCAAGTGCAGGCGCCTGGCCATCCTACTCGCAGCAACTTACGTCTTTTCTTTGGCTCGTAATTCAACACATGCCGTCTCGTGTACTTCGGCAGCATGCCTGTGCTATAGTTTATCGCTGTATCAACTAACGACTCTAATGTCTAGAACTACGGGCTTAATGTGGGGCTCATCTGGGGAAGTGCTCTTGAGCCATATCGTTTCGTGGATGGTTTTCCCAGCCACTATGGTTGCTTGATTTCGGCGGTGAGTAGGAGGAATGTGCACAGCGTTTATTGACGTTCATATAAAGAAGTCGCTCGGCTAGATGACATGCGGTGATATACAGGCGAACACATGAACCGCACGCTGGTGTCGGACAGCATGCTGTGCATCTCAAAAGCGGAAAGTAAAAGAAAATAAATATCTTTACTCGTCAAGGTTCTTTGTGCTGCACCATCTTTTCGTCATGGTTGTCTTTCAAACAATGGCTACTTTAGCTGACAAAAATTAGTTCGTTAGCTGTTCGTCTCCTTGATGAGTGTCTCATTAAAATCAGATTTTCAGTGCAGAAAGTGGGGCCGCCCCTCTGTGTTATGCACGACCGGGAAAGGCACGGCCGCAGCAGTTTGCTTTACTGTAAGGCCTCCCGTCTTAGTTATTTGATTTGTCATCGCAAGCACCGTAGTTTTAAACGCCTAATTTCGCAAAAGTGTGCCGCATATTTTTAGTATGATTGATATGGCTCGTATTATTTTACTACAACAAGCTACATTATTTGATTTCTTGTTGAGCTAAGATGTCAGAATGTACAGAAAATTACTGCGTAATTTATAACGAAATGGACGTTTCTTATGTTCATCGTGTAATAGTACAACACGAACCTGATACGCATGTAACAAAGCGTCCAATACCTTTAACGCAAACATTAAAATATCGGCGTTTTGAAATCCTGGAACAATATTCTCCTATTAAGCACTATTCACTGTGGCGCATTCTTGGTGTCACACAATTATGTATAACTACGCGCCATTTCTGGCTGGCTGGCACTTTATTAACAATATTACCCTGGTCTCCGGTATCTACTGCCATTGCAACATTGCAAGAGTCTAGTCATAAGAGTGTACCAGCAGTCGCGATTGAAACTAGAATGTCTAGGTAAAAAAAAATCAACTCTTCCTTTGTCCGTTTGATTTTTATTTTTCGGCGGAACCTCTACTAAAACAAGTTTTGTTGGTCTCCATAAGCACCGTTTAGTCAGGTGATATTTTTTTTGGACAAAAGGCGCAATATTTAGCTGTCTATTAGATTGCCTCGTAGCTGGGGATGAAGAAATCTGGCAGGGGCGTGAAAGTGGCCGTCGGGTAATGTCAAACTGTCGCTGAACGCGACTCGATTCAGGGACGCAAATTAACATGGTATATTCGCTGACGCCGCCTCGGTATGTGCGTGTCGCCAGAACAAAAATTCGGCAGATCCCACGCGTTGTAAGAATCGGTTTCAGCGAAGCAGTCACCGAGTACTTCTGTGCTGTATTTTATGGCTGTGAGCCAAGCGTTACGAGGTGGATTGACGTGTCGTTGTATGTTTACTAGCTTTGTGCACATCGTGGGCTTACCAGGCACGTCGACTACACTGGCATTTAAGGGTTCACTAATGGCGCGACGTAACGCCAGCCCTCACGTTAGAGTACCTACGTTAGTATTATCGAAAATAAGTGCACTTCATGGTGCAGTTATGTGAATATCATACGTAACATTCGGTAATGTATTCCTCCGGGATCGAGCAATGCTTCAATATAGCTTGCTGAATCATAGGAATACAAATGTTATGTTTATTAGACAGCTATAAAAGCGGAGTCAACACTGCAACCGCCGACGTTAATCTAATATGACGCCTGTATCGTAGGAGTACTTATGTAGTGTTTATTGCTTTCTTGTAAAATTAAGGCCGAGACAGACGGTACGATTTTTCATCCGATACGACGTGCGGCGCGGCGATGCGGCAGCCGGAATGGTGACGTTTTCTGACGTTTCATCGCATCGGATCGCCCCATCGCATGTTCGGCGTGTATCCAACTGGGCAGATATTTTCGACGCCGCATCGGACCGTCGGAAGGCCGCAGCCAATGACAGCTAGGGAGACGTGTGTCGTCACGCCGCTGGTGGCGCCCTCTCCATGTCGCCGCTCCGGTCACTGTGGCCAAGGCAGCAGGCGCGTCCCGTGGAGTCGAGCCTCGAAGCATTTGCCGACATCGCCGCTCGCGGCGGCGTGATAAACATTGAGTACATTCTGCTTGTGACGTGAAATAATTCCTGATTGAATAAACTGATGTTTGAAGTGTGCCATTACTGCAAGACAGTACCCGTTTCCAAACCACTAGCGAGATCGCGAGCAGCGATGCAAGGCCATTTCGCAGGTAAACACAGCGACACCGTCGTCTCGGCTCGCCGGCTCGTTTCGCTTCCACCTTTGCTTCACATCGATAACGTCGAGAAAGTTAATAGCGTGTGCTGACGCGTTACGTGCGAGTACAAAGCTTAAGCGTGTTTGCAAAAACACGCGCTCTATGACGAGCTCACGTGCGATCGCGAAAGGCGTAGCGACGGCCGAAATCCGCCATGATAGGCCTACCTCTCAGGGTCGTGAGTGACGGCGAGCTGTTGCGATGTGCTTGTCGTTCGCGAAGGCGCAGTTTTAGTGATTATTTTCAAATAGAACGAAGCGTGGCTGTGCAAAGTTGTTTGTTTTGTGCTTCATTGCGATGATACGAAGTCCTCCGAGTGTGCATGCCGAGGCGCCGTATGTGGGTGGAGCCTACGGCTGATTGCTCGTTCGCCCCGTGTGTGCTGAATCGTCGTACGCCGCATGCCGGACATCCGACGCCGCACGCCGGATCGGAGGCAAAATCGTACCGTCTGTTTCGCGCTTTAGATAGCGAACACCACAACGACAATTGACGTTGCACTGTCATTACGCCTGCATAGGCTGTTTTTCCAAACCAGTTCATAGACCTGGCGTGGCTCTGTAGTAGAATACCTGATTGCCACGCAGAAGGCTAGGGTTCAATTTTTGCTAGGATTAAGCGCTGGACACATGGTGCGAATTCGGATGCGATTCGTCGTACGGCTGTTCGTGCCAACAGCCGCATCCGACAGACGCCCAACAGGTTCCATCAGCGTGCGAAGGCGATTCGCACGCCGCACGGGCATCCAACTTGCTGAATGTAGCCGCGCGGCTGCCGCGTCGGTCTTACGGCCGCAGCCAATGGTAGCGCGGGAGACGCCTGACGTCACGCCTCTGGTGGCACGTTTGTTGCTTGTTTGTTTGCGCGTTTGTTGCACTACGTTCGGACGGCTCCGATCATGAAAAACGTTGGTTAAACTTTCTTTCTGACATCAAATAACCCATGACGTTTGAAGTGTGTCATTTGTGCAAGGCGGCGCCCGTTTCCGAACCACTAGCGAGATATCGAGCCGTGATGGAAGGCCACTTCGCAGCTAACAGCCGCACCGGCCGTCTCGGCGAACCGGCCGGCTTCGCTTCCACCGTTGCTCGTCAAATCGAGGCCTACGAGAAAACCAATTGCGCATGTAAACGCGTGTCATCAGCGTAAAAGTTTTAATCGTGTTGATAAAAATAAGTGCTCGACGATCAACTCGCGTTTGATCGCGAACGGCGCTAGCGACAGCGTCCGCCTTGCTAGGCCTACGCTCGGGGTCATGACATGCCTACTCTCGGAGTCGCGAGTGAATGCGGGCTGTTGAGATGTTTGTCGCTTGCGAAGGCATAGCTTTATTGGCAATGTTCTTACAGAACGAAGCGTGGCTGCGTAAGGTTGTTTGTATTGTACTCAACGAAGAGGATACGATTTCTTCCGAGCGTGCAAGCCGGGGTGCCGTGTGTGGGCGGAGCCGGCGCGCTGATTGCTCGTTCGCCCCATGTGTTCTGAATCGCCGTATACCGCGTGTGGCGTCGCGCGTCGGATCGGATGCCGAATCGCACCATGTGTCTAGCGCTTTGTAATTTTTATTCTTTCCGTTCGTCGGGTCAGCGCTGACGATGTCGGTTTTTCTTTACGCTCTCGCATTTAAATTAGCAGTGTCTGTTCTCGCCGTTCCTGGGTAGATATAAAGTGTCAACCACCTGTGGCGCATACCCCCTTTTTTATTAAATGTGTTTAAGGAGAGGTTGGTGCCTATACATGGCTCCGGCTACTCCTCTTCCCTTACTTATTATAAGCGTCACAAACTTTTAAATAAAAGTACACTCACTCACGGCAATGTCCATTTAAAAGGAATGTTCACACGTCATGCATAATGTCCACGTGGTGGCAACAATGTCCACAGACAAGACACACAAGAATCGTTTGCACTTTGCCAAAGAGATCAACCCACAGTGCCACAGTCCTTTGTATAGTGCGATCACATCACATAAAAGTCACTGGGCATTGCCCACACTTTAAACACATTTTAAACACAGCTGTCTTGAATCACAAGAGGCAACGCAAAACATGTGACTAGAAGTATCTCAATGTGAAGAATAATTGCAAATGTGAATCAATATCTTTTTGATATTCCCGACTCTTCTAAAAACTGTACTAGGGCGCGTGCAGCAATGTTTTGAAGAGTTTCAGTTGGCCATGAACCCAATACTTTTGCTAATGATAGCGGCCCTCTGTCCAATCTGTTTAGTGTTTGTAAGAATTTTTTACGGGGAAGAGCATAATTTTTGCAGTGTAGAAGGAGGTGTTCTATGTCTTCTTCTGCCTCTTCACATGTACATGTAGCGCAGTTATTTTTTCTTATCCTATATAGGAATCTCTTAGTGTAGGCAGTGCCTAGGCGAAGTCTGTGAATTACTGTTTCTACAGAACGGATAATTTTAATCGGAATTTGAAATTCCATTCCAGGATCGCTTGTATATAGTTGAGAGTTTTGAGCTCCATTCGCGAACCAAGTCTCTTTGGACAATCGACCACAGAGTTTGTTCAAGAAACATCGTGCATCACTCGCCGCGAGAGGTAAAGGGATAAATCGCCATCTTGATGCGCTGCATGTGCTAAATAATCAGCTGTGACATTTCCGGTGATTTCACAGTGACTTGGGATCCACTGGAAAACGATATCATGATGTAACTCTTTTGCTATGGGGTTTTAATTACTCCAGCATACCCCTACACCGTGGCCCGTGAGAAACGGGTATGTGCCACACGTGCCTAGAGGAAAGGGCTTGACGACGTACGCGACAGGATTTTCATGTTATTTATGTCATGACCCGGCAGTCATATTCGTCAAAATCATCTTACCCTCCCATGCCAATTCTAGTCTACCCCAAGTTAAGGAGGCGACAATGAGAGCACCCAGACGTAGACGCTCATTGTGCAAAAGGTTCGCTAAGAAATGCTTCCCCGCCTTTAAAAACAATTCTCGCATTCCAGATGCAGACGTGATCGATAGACCGAGCAGCTTAACCAAGACATCGCAACTGAGCAGAAAATGACGATTTTGGGCTGGCACGTTTGTGCTTACAATGACAAGCAGAAAACCATGTATCGCCTCGATGGCCCTGAAGAGTCAATTTCCTTTCGGTTTTGCGGCAACGTCTGTACAACACTCTCGCGGAACCTAACATATGGTTATTAGATGCGAAGTATGTTATGGCGGAGTTCAATCCGGTGGTGGTGGTGGTGGTGTGCGGCGTAACCACCCTTACTGCGCATGCGCATACCCTCTCCACTTCCCCTCTCCGCTGCCCCTCTCCACTTCCCCCTCCCCACTTCCCCTCTCCCCTTTCCCCTCCCCCCTCCCCCTCTCCACTTTCTCTCTCTCCTCCCCCTTTCCACTCTTCCTCTGAAACGCGGGCTAGACATGCCGAAATTCTCTCCTGCGGAACGCCGCGATGACCACCAGCGCATGCGCGTCCCCTCCCCCTCTCTCTCCTCTCCTACGCTGCCCCCCTCTCGCACGCCTGCCGACTGCGTTCCCCGCTCGCCCTGTGAGAATTAACGGCCAGGCTAGAGGGAAGACAAGACGCTCCTAGCGTTCCTCTTCGCGTTCCACGACGCGAGGTCGGTAGCATGCCCAAAGAACGCCAACGGAACGCAATCGTGCAAGTGCACCGGCTTCGCATCTCCTCATGGTCCCCTTTAGCGGGAAATGCTGTAATTTTTTTCATAACATGTCGCAATGGTACTTGCATTGTGGATGGAAAAGTAAGTTTTTTAGGGTCTAACCTTTTACTGAACAAAGCAAGTGGACCATAAAGGGGCGTAATGCTAAAGAGCGGCCAATAGAGCAGTTTCAGGGCCCAGCAGCTAGTAACACTGCGACCAGCCAGCAGGTATCATAACGATTTCTGCATCCTTCCCAATTCAAGGCTGTTTTATTACGATAGCAATTATATGGACAGTCTCGGCTGATTTCTGCCATCGCCGTCGCCGTCGCCGCCGTCATGCTGCATATATGTATAAGTATGTATATATACATCGATATCCCAAAGAAAAACAAATCAGAAAAATGCTCCCGAAGCGCGGAATCGAACCAGCGACCTCTGAATTCGCAGCGCGGTGCGCTAAGCACTACTCCACAAAGCGTACATCCCTCTGGCAGCTAACGGCGAGCGTTATATACACACCATTTACCGTTTGCAGTGCTCCGAGACGGAGGCGCTTATAAGCGTTTCTTCATTACCAGCGAGATGGCGCTAGGAGCGCGCGGGCGCACTTAAAGGCGTCGGCCAGCTCTCTCGCTTCTTCTTATATTTGCGCAGCGAGAACCTTGCCCTTCCGCTATCTGCTCGCGCGGGCGCTCGAACAAACTACCGCAGTGTTGCAGTGTTCATGATTCTCAGCAGACCGAGCTACGTAGTAGCTCTCACCGCGCGTCGCGTGCGTGTAGCTAAAAGCGTTTCAGATGTCGTGCACGTAACGTACGTGTACTTTTCACGTTTGCGTATGAGAAGTCCCTACATACGTGAAATTAAAACTGTCTAGTAGCTGCCGGGTAGTGATGGACGCACGGTAGTCGCAGCGCGTCCATCACGGGCCGCTTTTCTTGCTATCGCATTCATTGCCCTGCCCTTGCGGCGAAACTGTGACGTTTTTTTTTTATCTTTAGCTCATCCATGTAAATTGTGATTGTCGTTTACTTCGACGAACAATCCACGTTTTTCGTAAGCCGCCGGGCTCAGCGCACGCGCTGCTCGTGTTGCCGCTGCACCGTTGACACGAACGCACAGCGCATTGAGGCTCCTTGTTTTAAACGCGAAGCATTTCTTAGCGAACTTCTGCGACCTTGGGCGTATCTATCTATCTATCTATCTATCTATCTATCTATCTATCTATCTATCTATCTATCTATCTATCTATCTATCTATCTATCTATCTATCTATCTATCTATCTATCTATCTATCTATCTATCTATCTATCTAGCCGCCTACGACTTTGTGCTCTCCTGGCCGTTTCGTAAGTCGGCATAACACGACCTTATAACAAACATGAATGACAGGTCATAACATGAAAATCATGACATGCATGCCATGAACAGCATGATTTACATTCCACGACCTTGGGGCTCTTGCGGCCGTTTGGTTAAGTTCGTATATACCAAAATTGGTATGGCGTGACAAGAGTTCATGACGAACATAACGACGGGTCCTAACGTGCAAATGATGACACGCATATCATGTGCAGCATGATTTACATTACATGGTCTCGGGGCGCTCGCGACCGTTCAGTTCAATGGATATATACCAAAACTGGTATGAAGAGATATTTCTGTATGACGAACATAACTGACATGTGGTAACATGAAAATCATGACTTGCACGTCGTGTACACCTTCGTTTACATGCCACGCTCATGGCGCACTCGCGGCCGTTTCGCTAAATTTATATGCACCAAAACTGGTATTGTGCGATGTGACTGTATGAAGAACATGAATAACAGGTGGTAACATGAAAACTATGACATGCACGTCATGTATGTCATGATTTACATGCCACGCTCATGGTGCACTCGCGGCCGTTTAGCTTGCTTGGTGTACACCAAAACTGGTGTTGCGTGACACCACTGTATGACGCACGTAAATGAGAGGTGGTAACATGAAAATCATGACGGGCAAGTCATGCGCGACATGATTTACATGCCTAGCTAATGGCGCACTCGTGGCCGTTTGGCTAGATTGATATACACCAAAATTGGTATTGCGTGACGCGACTGTATGACGCACGTAAATGAGAGGTATTAACATGAAAGTCGTGATATGTGCGACATGATTTACATGTCACGCTTATGGTGAATTCGCGGCCATTTCGCTCGTTTGATATACACCAAAATTGGTATTGTGCGACGCGACTGTATGACGAACATCAATAACAAGTGGTAACATGAAAACCATGACATACATGCCATGTATGTCATGATTTACATGTCACGCTCATGGTGCATTCGCGGCCGTTTCGCTAGCTTGACATACACCAAAATGGGTATTGCGCAAAGTGACTCTATGACGAACATAAATGACAGGTCTTAACATGCGAATCATATTATGCATGTCATGTACGGTATGATTTACATGATACTGTTATGGTGCGCTTCCGGCCGTTTTGTTAACTCGATATATACCAAAATTGGTATGGCATAACACGAGTGCGTGATAAACATAAATGACAGGTCATGCATTGTATATAGCAGAATATACGTTTCATTGGCATGGTATATACCAGATTGTGCATGCATGCGTGCATGGCAAACATGTGATATATGGTGAACTAGCTGCCATGGCATGAATGATTTCATTTGGCTCTAAGACAAACAAGGCTATGTATGGAGCTCTTTGCTGGGTGCTTCGCATTACATCGATTCCCACAGTGCGTGGGATCTGCCGGATTTTTTATGTTAGGTAAGTTGTTTGCGGTACTTCTTAGCAGGCGTTATTTTATTATTACGTACCTTTAAACCTGTATTATATTAGAGGAGATAGCTTTGCGTTGCTCGCCAGCTAAAGAATGAGAGCAGCAGCCTCTGTAGCCGTAAAAAAAGAGAGCTGCTGCTTTGTCGATATTAAGGCTTTATTCATTGGTGGCGAAATGTCGCCACATTGTTCCAGCCATTCGAGTCCCATCCCTATACAAAGTCCAGATAAAGGCACTTTTCCAATTACCGTAAAGAAACGTATTGTGTTACATACGTTACGCAATTAAGTACATCACCTGACCTCTTCAACTAGAAGAATCATTTATTTTTCTTTTAGGCTCTAGTGTAGTCACTGTACGGCGCCTATAATGTGTTGCTTCCGTATTAAATTAAGTCTGATGGGTCTGGCTGTGCCTCTTCTTTGATCAGTTACGCGAATCTAATTCTCGTAGCTGAAATGCAGCTGGAGTTTAATAATGCGTTACGGCGCATATTTCTCTGAACAGGAAAAAATCCTACGGTTAACGACGTCTTACAGTTACCACATATAGAAGCAGCTAAGGCCAGCCCCTTAGCCGGAGATTATGAACAACGCAGCGGCAGGCGTTTGTATAAATGTACCCATGATTTCGTTATGAAGGGCACACTTTTTTCTTCGATGCGTAACAATCCAGGTTGCTCAAGCCGACTTTCGTGCCGTTTATTGGAAGTCATCACCATGCTTACTTTGCTGATTACTTCTAAGTTGCAGGCAGTACAATACTTTCTCCAATCTGATCTGGAATTTAAGTTTGTTCCTTATACTGTCGTTATCAACATTGACAACGATGCTATATAGAGTTATCTAGTGATCGAGTTGTCGCCATCTTTTTTCTTGTTCTTAATAGTTCTTGTCAAAAGTGTAGTGTCAGGAACAGCTGTTCTTGCTCGGGCGGGCTTGTCTCTCTCTCGAATGGCATTCAAACATCCCTCAATCTAATGGTACCATCAGGTGGTGCTTACTACAGAGCGCTCCGGAGTCTCTGAAAAATTTATGTAAAAAGAGCAACTAAGCATTACTACTTGATTAAGCCGACCAAAACTTGACAGGGTAGGAGGAACATAGCTTACATGCCTCCCTGTTCTTGTTGTAGAGGTTTAATGTTGTTGAATCCACCGCTTTCAAACCCGGTTAGAGCGCTCACAAGCAACTACCCGAATGAGCCGTAAAAGCCGTCATGGTCATCACGCATTCACAAAGGTAAAGAGCGTCTGGTACCCTGAATAAAGTAGCGTGACCTTGTTGTGAGCATGGGTGTGTATCGGTGTGCATATCTGTGTTTTGTGCAGTTTCTCAACCTATACTCAACATGTACCAAGTAGCACAAAGGTCTGGTTTAGTGACTTATGTTTGTAAAGTCTGAGGCGTTAACTGAGACTGATAAATGAGAGTGCAGTTGACATAAGGCAATTATTTTAGTGGCATCCAGGCGTATACAGATTTGACGGTGTGTTTTGCACAGTTTATCTTTACTGGCAGAATAAGCACGTGATAGCTCTTTTCGAACGATTAGATTTGTTTCACTTTTTTGCGGTGCTTTCTTCTTTCGAATATGACTCTAGCGCCTCCTAGCGCCAATATCATGTATAGTTCTTGATAGAGGTGTTCAAAAATAAATTGTAAATTATGGGACCCTGTTGTATGGAAGCTTTGGAAGGGTACGAGAGTCAGCGCAGGCAAATGTTCGTGACAATGTTTTTGTTATAATTCACTTGTCACGTCAGCTCTCTCAAAATAGTGGAGAAATGCACAACAAATTAAAAAAGAGCAACCGGTCCGCAAAGGTAGACATGATTTTATTTATTTTTTACGCTGATTTTATATTATGTATAATCAAGAATGCCTCGGCCCAAGGTTATAGTATAGACAAGCGCCGCCGATATGCCTAAAAACCTATTTGTAGAACTGTGTTACGTAAATTAAGGTGCAATTGTAGCAGGGTCTTTCAATACTTTTCTTCTGGTGATGAAACTCCCGCCGATGTTTCGTGTAAGGGCAAAAGCCAGAGGCGTCGCCGTGAGTTAAAGGCGGCCGATTTGCCGCGTTTGGAAAGGCTCTCGCGCGTTTGCTTAAGTGCTCCCAATGGAAAAAGAAAAGGCAGAATATTTTTTATTGTGTTCGCAAACTGAACGTAACTGTGGCGACTGTCGCCCAAATATTATAGCGGGCGAGTTGTACAAGCTCAAGGCATAATTGATAGCAATGGTTCGTACAACGCTGTCCATCAAGTGATGCAGTTTCGCTTGTGCTCATACCTACGCCTACGTTTTTTGAACTCGGTGTATTGTTTAAAGTCGAGCTTAAGTTGTGTATTGCACCACCAATTAGTCTAGATGACCTAAAAGTTCACACCACGTGGCCAAGAAGTTTTGGTGGACTCTATCGCGCGCTGGCAGACCGCAATGCTCATTACCTTCCTACTCGACCCTTTATTATGAAGCTTCCAATGAGAACTTCCTGTGCAGAACAAGCAAGCATGAACATGAAGCCATCTTGGTACATGCAGAAGCACCTGTTAACCGTGCGTGCTAGATCTAGGTACTATTTACGATTTCCGAGCGAGTGTTCTTGCATGTACGCACGCAGGGAGGGAAGGCCGAGCACCGCAAGCGCTGTCCGCCCAACTATAATGGGAGTTTAACTACGAGCTTTGGACAGTGCAAGTTAGGTTCCACAGTAATGTTAACTATTACATGTGATGCTGCGTAGTCCTAAACTTGGATACTACGTACGTACTAAAGGTGAATTATCCTATGTTCCCTGAGGGATGAAGCAATCTATCCGGCCATGTAGTTTCGAATCGCGCCTAGCCCAATTAAATTAATTTTAGTTAACATTGCTGACAGGTAATTGATCCCTTTAATGTAATAATTTTATGCTCATATACCATACCTATCAAATGCAATCCTCACCTCCCAGTTTTATTTCAGAAATTATGGACAAGCCCCACTCCGTGACGAATCTGGGATGCTCTGCAAGGAACTTAATGTCCCTATACCCCGTTTCACACATCAGGTGCAACGCTATGGAGGTTAGCGAGGCTTCTTGCAGTAGAGGCGTTCGTATTAGGAAGTAGTTCAATGTTTTTACCACCCAGTATAGATTTATCTTTTCGCTATAAGGCTGAGTATTAAATAATGATGTTTCGTGCTTTAGAAATAAACAAACCTTGTTATACGGTTGCTATCATGCGGCTGAATCGTTAAGCGTCTTGTTTTCTTTTTCTGTGTGTGTTTCAATTGCGCGCCGCCGCGACGCGTCGCGCGGAGGCTCGTGCGAGCATTCACAACAAAAATCGACCACGATATCCGCAGAGTTATGCATTTTGCTTAGCGAACTTCTTGCATAGTAAAAAAACAGGGCGTGCAAACAAGGACACAAGAAAGAGGTCAGGACACCACAAAGGAATTTGTGGTGTCCCGACTTCTTTCTTGTGTTCTTTTTTGCACGCCCTGTCTTTTTAGAATGAATACTTACTAACTAGCTCAGCTCTCTGTTATTCTAAGCTTCTTGCATAGCTTCTACAGCGTTGCATTTGATGTATAGAACGGAGTATAAGTGCTAGCGCCAAAAAGGGTTCATGATTTACAGTAGTATTGTACGTGCATGAATATTAAACCTGCGACTGCGCTTCTCCGAAGAGAAACAGCTGAAAACGAGAGGTTGAGGAGAGGAAAAGACGGGATTTCTGCAACCCTAGGTGCGAGTACATCTCAACATCAAAAACAAAATTTCACCGACGATTACTATATTGCCTAGTGCGAATTCTGAGCACCGCTTCGCGTTGGGGCAACGCCAACTGTATTTGGAACCTAATAAGGCAAAGTGTTTGAAGTTCTGGCTATCCGCTGTTGTAGCAATGAAACATTCCTTACATACTGCCGCAGAAACTGCCAGCGCTCGAACGCTACGCACAAAACTGCGCATTACAGGCGTCGCGAACCAAGCGAAACGCCGACAGCCCCGGTACGAGAAGCGAAGCTAGCCGCAGTGCACGTGCCAGCCCTGCATGCGCACGAGCTCCAACCGAGGGGCAGCGCGAGTGACGGAGGAAGAAAGCGAGGTTAGAGGCCAGTGGCTCGTGATATCGACAGACTTCCCGTTCGCTCTCTTTTGTCCTTGTTCGCTATATCGGTTACGCCGCCTAAAAGCCGTTTCACATGACACCAAACAGAGCGATTTGCAGGCTGCGAGTTCGCTCGCAGCGAAAAAAACGGCCGATCGCTCTCGCCGCAGCGGTCAGCGGCCAGCGACCAAGTCAGTGAGTGAATAAACTTTATTACGAGATCCGGCATGTTTGTGGTCCGGGCTAGACCGCACAGGTAGACACCAGGAGACCTTGTCTCCCTATAGCCTGCCTGGCCTGTTGGATAGCCCATCTTTGGTTTTCGACCTCCGAGCTGAGCAGCACTAGCCGCCACCGCTCCCGGAGGGCCTCAGGAGAAGTTGATAGGTTGGGGCATTCCAACATTATATGTTTATACAAAGCCCTTTCTGTTGTGCATAGTTTGCATTTGTTGTCCGGGTATAGGTGTGGATAGTTCCTGTGGAGGTGCACAGGGTTTGGGTAGCAGTTTGTTTGTAGCCTGTCGGTATTCAGATGCTTGCTTCCCGTCTATACTCGCGTGAGGTGCGGGGAAGACGCGCCTCGTCTCTCTGTAGTGTTGTGTGTAGTCTGTGTAGCTTATAAATCTGTCTTTGTGTGGTACGTCGGCGCCGCCAGGGATGTTCACCGAGGGGTCCGTTCGGGTTTCGCGGCGGGTTAATTCTCGCGACAACTCATGGGCCATCTCGTTCGGATTGGAGGTATCAGTCTCTGTGTGCGCCGGGAACCATATTAACACGAAAGTGTTTTATGCCGGGGTCCACCAAGTACATGCGTCACGGATATGACGTTGATAAAATGGACGCCATCGGGTGAGAAAGAAAAAAGCAAGAGAAAGATCCCCCACTGGGAATCGAGCCCACGACCTTGCGGCCGCGACGGCAAGCGCCCGACGCCCCACCGACTGAGCTAACGGCAGATGCGGAACCCGGCGCGAACGCGCCTTATATCTTTCACACATTCCATCTTTCGCACGGTGCTCTCTGCTGGCGGTGTAGGTAGGTGGGACGGAGCGGGGTGGGGCGGGGCGGGGCGGGGCGGTGCCGCCGTCTATGAGAGATGAAAAGAAGTAATGCTTCGCGATCGACACTTACTAGCGCTTACTCCGAGATTGCGCGCGATGTCGGAGGTCATGGTTAAAGCGTCTCGATACCAGCGAGGTACACTGGGCGCGCTGGCGTCGCCGAAGCACCCTTGACGCAGTTACGTCGTTACGTTCTTTGCCTTTAGCTTCGTGTTAGCGTGCGTCGGCTCATCGGAGTAGTGCAGCTTCCACATGCACTAACGGGATTTCTCCGCCGCCGACTGCTTAGATTGCGAGAGCACGGACTAACAAAGCTGCTGCAATACGCGTTGCAGAAAGGACGCGATTTCGACGGGCTAATGTCGTGCCTTGGTGGAGCGAGACCAGCGCCTGCGAGACAGAGGCCAGCGGGACACGCGTTTGCGGCTCAGGTTACGAACCCCTACCTCCCGTGTTGCTGAAGCGCAGTGTGTGGTAGTGTACACATGAGCGCAGGCGTCGGTTACCCATTGCTAGAAAGCGCACACCGTGCCATTTCTCTCCTTAATGGACGACGCTTTGAAGAAGTGCATACCGGGTACCAGTGTTGATTATGAGCTTGTTGATATGATCCTTACGCGGGATTCACGATTCGCTGTGTCGAAATATATGTTCGCAACGTCAGCTACCACAACGGTTTAATCATGATCATGGGCGTTAGTCGTCGCGATAGCGACATGCCGTCAACATAGGTGCATTCACGTCAAACCGTGCTGTAGCTGCCAAACACGAATATACGTTGTGCAAGCTCTCATATATCACTACACAATAAGCACTACTTCTGTGAAGACACGTTTCACTTTCATGTTATACCGATTCCTATGACGGAGGGATCCGCCACGTTTTTTAAGTATTTGGGTTCATCTACTTTCTTTAGTTCTTGGCTATTACGGAGGATTCTGGGGGCTTGTTGTGAAATCCGTCCTTGCGTAAAATTTCGGATAGCTACTTGTGAGTCACTCAGTATCAATTTTTGTTTGTTGGAGGTGATAGCCATGGCTATGGCTACCTCCTCAGCCTCCTCTATCTTGTTGGTTGTGACAGTGCACGCGTTAATACACATGCCCGACGTGTCAATCGCGACAGCAGTGTGGGCCTTGTGTTCAGGGTATGGGCTAGCATCTACGAAAAGAGATTGACTGTTCGTGCCGTGGGCTTTGAGCAGTACATTGGCTATGTGTCTTCTGCGGGCCGCGTTCGTGATAGGGGTCATGTTTTTCGGTATCGGGTTAGCGACGATCTTAGCTCTGAGCGTATTGGGGATGTCATGTTTGATCCCATGTTGTGCATGGTACATGATTCCTAATTTGGTCATTATGTTTCTTCCCGTTTTGCTTGTTGTGAGCCGTTCAAGCAGGGATATGCGCTGAGCTTCCGCTATCTCTTCAAGTATATTATGTATTCCTAGCTGAAGAAGTAGGTCTGTGCTCGCATACTCTGGTGTTCCTATCGCTTGTTTGTAGACCTTCGGGATGAGCGCATTTATTTTGTTGGTTGCTGCTTTTTTCCAGTTGCAGTATGCTGCTACATACGTTATGTGGCTTATTACGAAGGCCTGTATGAGGCGGATTACGTGGGCTTCTTCCATGCCTTGGTGTTTATTTGTGGCCCTGCGTATGAGCCTCATCGCATTCGTGACTTTGGCATTTAGCCTGCGTATGGTCTCGCCGTTGGTGCCGTTAGCCTCGATGACTAATCCGAGTACACGTATTTTTGGGTCTGTCGGTATGGTTGTGCCTTCCCGTGTATCAATCCTAATTTCCACGTATTGCCGCTTGTTTTCCTGCGATTTCGGTGGTCTGCCTCTGATTACTGGCCTGTAGAGAAGAAGTTCAGATTTCTCTGGTGAGGCGAGCGACCAAGATGTTGGAAATTTTTCGCTCTGTTCGCAACGGCGGAGCGATTTTTCAGTCGAGACCCGTCGAAATTGCGCCGACCCGGCCGAGCCGTCAAAATTTCGCCAATGAGTTTGTTTTGTTATGGCCGTTGTGGCGTATATTCAAGTAAATTTAGACTGGAAAATGTCATTAAATGACAAAAGACGCGTGCTCATCGGTGATGAAAAGTTAAGGATATCACAACGCACAGATTGCTACAGTAAATTCGAAAATGATGCCGTGTCTACCACAAACAACCGCAGCAAACAGCTTTGCGCGCCACGCCATTCGCAGAGCATTCGCAGTCCATGTGAAACTAAACCGCCAGTAGCGGCGGTTGCGAACAGAGCGAACGAACCTAGCGATTTTCTTAGCTACAATCGCGGTTTGCGAAACAGCCTTAACGCGGGAACGGGTGCCTAAGAGCTGCGCTCTAAAGCACAACCTATTTCAGAATAGTCTTATGTTACCACGCACTGGGTACTGCCACCGTTTGCTGAGGGCAGCGCGACCCGGACTGAGGACTGAAAGACACGTACACAAACAAGCGCTGACTGACAAATGATTTATTTCATCACACATGTAGTAAATAAGTACACAAAAAAATGATCACGTGGCGCGTGTCTGTCGTGATAGGGATTCATTTGATTACATGTTTCAAAAACTGCACTTCTTTATTATGCGGAGCAACCGAAGTTTGGCTGACGCATGCGCTCTGATTTATATGCATGTGGTATGCTTCCACAATTTCGCGAAAGGTTTGGTTAAAATTTCTGTATATTACCCGTGTTTCATAAAGCATTGGCTCACAATGGCACGTTCTACAATGTATAGCTAAGTTCGTGCTGGCGTGATTTTTGACGGCTGTGTGGTACTCCCTGAGACGAACATTAATGCACCGTCCCGTCTGCCCAAAATACTTCTTTCCACATGACAGTGTGATTGCATAAACCACCCCCATCGTGCATGGCATGAACTGCATTTTGTGCTTCATAGTGCATGTATCTTTGCCCGCCGATCTAGGTTTATTTACTAGATTACACATCTTATTCAACGAGTTGTTTGCGGAAAAGACCACCCGCACGCCGTATCGCCCTGCTGCCTTTTTTATCCCATGGGCGACCTGATGAACGTAGGGGATTACTGCAAACTTATTTTCTGTTTGATTCTGTGGCTGATGAATTACTACTTTCTTAATCTTTTTTACAAGCTGTTCGCATACTGAGATAAGGGTGGTTTGCGGAAAGCCTGCGTTCTTAAGACGGTTGAGCTGTTGCGAAAAGCTCAGACTGGCAAGGTGGGGGCAGGACTTTTTGATAGCGGATCCTAAACATGTCGTAGCTATGCCTCTTTTCACTAGCTTCGAATGCGCCGAAGCGTAATTCAAAACCGGTTTGTTCGATCTGGGTTGATACTGCCAGCATATGTGATGATTTGTGAAGGTTAACAGCAAGTCTAAAAACTATTCTTTGGTTAGTCGGCATCTCATGGGTGAAGCTGAGACCCATTGCTTCCTTTTCGAACAAGGCGAGAATATCGGTAACCTTCCTAAGGATTGCCTGCGACCTGATGACTATCAGGTAGTCGTCAACATACCTGAAGCACTTAACCACGGTTGTTGCCAAAGTTCCCTCTAGTGCTCGGTCAACCCGGCCAAGAAAAATCTCACTAAGTGTTGGGGCGACCTTGGAACCTATGCAAACCCCCTGTTTCTGAACCATGACGTCCCCCTCCCAGACAATAAAAGTAGAGCGTAGGTAAAAAAACAACAGTTCGAGAAAGCTTTCAACAGAAATTCCGCTCGCATTTCTAAACTCTAGCTCATCGTTATCCATGATACATTCTTTCACAACGTTCATCAGTTGATCTTGCGGAAGAGAATAATATAAATCCTTAACATCGACACTGAACGCTGTGCATGATTGAAGTTCACCTGTGCGTAGATAATCGACGACGTCTTCCGAGTTTCTTACTTTGAAGGGATCCACTATACGGAGCCCTGTTAAGCTCTTCTGCAAAAACCCGGACACAACATGCTGCCAGGTGTTTCTTTCAGACACCACTGTACGCAAAGAAAGTTCGGTTTTATGGGTCTTTATCATGAAGAAGACTTCTAGGTGCTCTCCCTTGTTCTTGTCTATTCGCCGAGACAAGTGTTCCAGGTTCATTTTAACCAACAATTTCTTTGCTTGGTCTTTAACTTTCTTGGGTTCAATTGGTACCTTTTTGAAGCTTTTTGCCAAAGCGGTTGAAGCCTTCATTATGAACTGCCCTTCTTTCAAGAGGACAAAAAAACCCTCTTTATCTGCGGTCAGTAATTTAACTTTTTCTTCTCTTAAAAATTTCACGAGTGGATGAACTGCTAACCCTCGGCCCTTTCGGTTATCTTGGGATTTGACTACCACATCCATGCAGTCCGAAATACAACTGAACCTTTCATTTTCCACTACATGCTTGGCTACAGATCTAACACTGGCGATCTTATTCACAGGATTTAAACACGGTTCTAGGCAAAACTTCGGTCCAAGTTCTAGAATGTTCGTATGCTTATCTGGAACGGTGATGTCGGCCAGATTGAGTAGTTTACTTGCTGGCTTCGAAAGAAGGGCAGTTCATGATGATGATGATGAAGGCTTCAACCGCTTTGGCAAAAAGCTTCAAAAAGGTACCAATTGAACCCAAGAAAGTTAAAGACCAAGCAAAGAAATCGTTGGTGAAAATGAACTTGGAACACTTGTCTCGGCGAATAGACAAGAACAAGGGAGAGCACCTAGAAGTCTTCTTCATGATAAAGACCCATAAAACCGAACTTTCTTTGCGTACAGTGGTGTCTGAAAGAAACACCTGGCAGCATGTTGTGTCCGGGTTTTTGCAGAAGAGC
This sequence comes from Rhipicephalus sanguineus, assembly GCF_013339695.2. Classification (NCBI taxonomy): domain Eukaryota; kingdom Metazoa; phylum Arthropoda; class Arachnida; order Ixodida; family Ixodidae; genus Rhipicephalus; species Rhipicephalus sanguineus. The sequence continues at coordinate 99,879,352 of NC_051180.1, read as the reverse complement.
TTAACAGGGCTCCGTATAGTGGATCCCTTCAAAGTAAGAAACTCGGAAGACGTCGTCGATTATCTACGCACAGGTGAACTTCAATCATGCACAGCGTTCAGTGTCGATGTTAAGGATTTATATTATTCTCTTCCGCAAGATCAACTGATGAACGTTGTGAAAGAATGTATCATGGATAACGATGAGCTAGAGTTTAGAAATGCGAGCGGAATTTCTGTTGAAAGCTTTCTCGAACTGTTGTTTTTTTACCTACGCTCTACTTTTATTGTCTGGGAGGGGGACGTCATGGTTCAGAAACAGGGGGTTTGCATAGGTTCCCAGGTCGCCCCAACACTTAGTGAGATTTTTCTTGGCCGGGTTGACCGAGCACTCGAGGGAACTTTGGCAACAACCGTGGTTAAGTGCTTCAGGTATGTTGACGACTACCTGATAGTCATCAGGTCGCAGGCAATCCTTAGGAAGGTTACCGATATTCTCGCCTCGTTCGAAAAGGAAGCAATGGGTCTCAGCTTCACCCATGAGATGCCGACTAACCAAAGAATACAGTTTTTAGACTTGCTGTTAACCTTCACAAATCATCACATATGCTGGCAGTATCAACCCAGATCGAACAAACCGGTTTTGAATTACGCTTCGGCGCATTCGAAGCTAGTGAAAAGAGGCATAGCTACGACATGTTTAGGATCCGCTATCAAAAAGTCCTGCCCCCACCTTGCCAGTCTGAGCTTTTCGCAACAGCTCGACCGTCTTAAGAACGCAGGCTTTCCGCAAACCACCCTTATCTCAGTATGCGAACAGCTTGTAAAAAAGATTAAGAAAGCAGTAATTCATCAGCCACTGCATCAAACAGAAAATAAGTTTGCAGTAATCCCCTACGTTCATTAGGTCGCCCATGGGATAAAAAAGGCAGCAGGGCGATACGGCGTGCGGGTGGTCTTTTCCGCAAACAACTCGTTGAATAAGATGTGTAATCTAGTAAATAAACCTAGATCGGCGGGCAAAGATATATGCACTATGAAGCACAAAATGCAGTTCGTGCCATGCACGATGGGGGTGGTTTATGCAATCACACTGTCATGTGGAAAGACGTATTTTGGGCAGACGGGACGGTGCATTAATGTTCGTCTCAGGAAGCGCCACACAACCGTCAAAAATCACGCCAGCACGAACTTAGCTATACATTGTAGAACGTGCCATTGTGAGCCAATGCTTTATGAAACACGGGTAATATACAGAAATTTTAACCAAACCTTTCGCGAAATTGTGGAAGCATACCACATACATATAAATCAGAGCGCATGCGTCAGCCAAACTTCGGTTGCTCTGCATAATAAAGAAGTGCAGTTTTTGAAACATGTAATCAAATGAATCCCTATCACGACAGACACGCGCCACGTGATCATTTTTTTGTGTGTACTTATTTACTGCATGTGTGATGAAATAAATCAGTTGTCAGTCAGCGCTTGTTTGTGTACGTGTCTCTCAGTCCTCAGTCCGGGTCGCGCTGCCCTCAGCAAACGATGGTCAACTACCAACTCGCCCAAGTTGCAATCCTCATCGGCAACTGCAAATGGAGCCAAAGGCAACGGGAACTGCAAAGATTTGTTGTAGTGAAAAGCCTCCGTGCAGGTTCAGGTTAGATTGCTGGTTTTCTTACAACATCTTAAACTATTTTTGGGCCGAACTTAAGATAGACTAGTAATGAGAAAATACTTTACACACGCTTGACATCCTTTAGAAAAACACCTCTCTTCTTAAGATATTATACGAAATGTTATCGTGGAGGCTACCAAAACACCGGTGTAACCACACGGAAAGGTACATTGACGTGAAAAACATGCGAGCGCGCATGGCAACACACCGCGCCCACAGCGTCTTGAGCGATTGTAGCGTCGCCACCTTGGGGGCCTCGAGGTAAACGCTTAGAGTGCCTCGATGCGCGATGCTCGCGCCCGGAGCGCACGGGAATCAAGGCACCCTAACGCTGGCAAAGTGTAGCGCCTCTAGCGTAAACGTCGACGTTACGCTTCGGCTGCGCGAGTCCTCGTTGCTTCCATGGATTCTTGCAGGCGGTGTTTACGGCGCGCTTCCGCTTCTCTCGCTCGAAGTTCGGGTCGGCTTGCACGGCAGTGGCTCGAGCCCTTTTTTCCTCACCAGTAGCAGCAGAATTGCTGCCGGTGGCGCTCATCGTGGCGTTCACGGTGGCGTTGCCGGGGGAAGTACGAGCAGAGAGCGCGCGGGTCATTTTCATCTATCGGAGCTGCCATGGCGCCTCTAGCGGTCTCCTCCGGAAGCTTGGGCAAGCTGTTGCGCATGCGCAGGTGGGGGTGTAGATGGCGCAGGGAGGGAACAAGCTCGATCATAAGCTGCTTTCGCATCTAAAATGGCGTTGCGGCGGCATCAGCCCCTTCAAAGAATGGTAACACCCCGCGACTCGCTACGCACGCACATATATACACGCGCGCATACACACGCGATACAGGCACGCGCGCATACACACACGATACAGGCACGCACGCATACACACGCGATACACACACACATGCGCATACACACGTGATACAGACACACACGCGCACACACGCGATACAGACACGCGCGCACATAGACACACACGCACGTACACACGCGATAGAGACACGCACATACATACACACACATACACACGCGGTAGACACGAACGCACATATACACACGCGCACGCACGCGATACAGACACGCACGAACGTATACATATGCGCACATGCGTGATACAGACACACACGCACATATATACTCACGCACGTACACACGCGATACAGACACGCACATACATACACACAAACACATACACACGCGACACAGACACGAACACACACACATACATACACACGCGCTACAGACACGCACGCGCATATGCACGCGATACGCAAATGCACGCGTTACAGACACGCGATACACGCACGGACATACACACACACGCGGGTACAGTCGCGATAGACACGCACGCACATACACACACGCGCGAATATACGCACGTGCACACGCAGGCACACATATACGTGCGCACACGCATATACACAGGCGCCAATACAGACATGCACAAACGCACGCAGGCGCATACATGACCACATACATACGTGCGCGCACGCACACACAGGCGCGAAGACATACACAAACGCACGCACACGATGGCGCACACACACACACAAACGTACGCAGACGCAGCGCACACATGCACTCAAACACACATGGAAACACGTGCGCGCACGCACATACACATGCAAGCGCACACATACAAAGCCGCATGCACCCGCTCACATATATAAATTATTCTAGTACACTATACGCTCACACATGCCTGGAGGGTTCACGCCTGGAGGGTTCATGGCGTGCGCGAGCAACTAAGAACGCGAGAAGTTTGCTTGCGCGCTCTTTTCGTGACGTCAGGGTCAGCTGACTGGGAGGTATCGCGCGTTGCAACAGTCAGCGTTGCGGGTGCGCCGGCTCGGCGAAAGAGAGGATGAAAAAAGAGCAGGTTGACGGCGCGGCGAGGGTGTAGCGGCGTGGATAAAACAGCGCCGCTACTTTGCAAAATCAAGGGGCTTTACCATCCATCCATCCATCCATCCATCCATCCAAGAGCACTGTTAGAAAAAGTGTGAAAGCTATAAGGCGCGTTCATGTGGCCTCTGTAATGTGTTTGGCGGTCGCTCATAATAAAGAAAAAAAATTTGCCGGTAGCTTAGTGGGCAAACGCCCACCAGCCATCGCCGCCGACCGAGAGGTCATGGGTTCGACTCCCGTCGGCGAAACTTTTTCTTATAGCTTTTATTTCTTTGCCATCTGATGGTGTTCATTTTGCTGACGCACTTCCGTGACGGAAATACGTCATGAAAGTCTTGGTGGACCCCAGCATAAAACACTTTCGTGTTAAAAAAAAAAGATTTGCGTAGTGTTGATCAAGCAAACCAATTACATATCCCTGGTGATAAAAAAATTTCTGAAGCATACCATGATGTAGACAACCTCATACGAAACAACAATCATTGAAGGATTATTTGTATCGCTTCTCATCATTACTCTTCATTGAACAACGTCTATTAGTTGTTTTCAACCTGTGAACGTTTTACATTCTGTATTGCCTGACATGCTAGCCACTTCAGTGCTTCGAAATCATTAGGGTGTTCTCCGGAATGGTTTGAAAAAATCATAACTGAATTACCCTTTCACTTTATTTGTTATATAGAGGGGCATGGCTTCGACAGCCATTTTCTGGAAGGTATCTGGCTAAGCCATTTGTCGTATCGTTTACTGACTGGAATTTCTTAAAGAGCCTAGAGGCGGCGAGTGAACGTGCAGTAATGTGTCTTCCTATTTCACAATTCATTAACAAAGAGCCTAAAGGCAATATGCTTTATAATATTGTTCGCGCAAAAACAGCGAATCCGAGTTAATACACGTCCTTGATGTAAACGTAGTAGCGTTCAAGAAGAATAACAGTAAGAATGAATTGTGCCAACGACAGTCATGACAGGAGAAAGAGAACAGACTGCTTAGTCGATTCTCTTTCTCTAAATGTTTGTCGCCCGGCTTCACATGACCCACAACTTTGAATTTCATGCAATAGTTAAAATTCATTTCTTCGTGTACTTCCATGTGGACGTGAAGGTGCTAGTCAATTATTGCCACTGACCCTCTCTAGTAAAGTCGTCCTTGTCTGAACTGCTTTCTTAACACTTCGCCGGAACCAGCAGACGCGCATTATTGTTCACACGCATAGATTCACCTGCTCACCGTCACGAACGGGGCAGGAGTTTATTTAGTAGGCTGCCTTCTTCAAGGAACGCATGTCAGGCCAATAGCCAGGCCAACATCTCCAGCGTTTCATTAAAACATTGCACTCTCTCTTCAAGGAATGACGTTTAATAGATCTATCCACAGCTTGCATAGCTTTCTAGAAAGTTCAATTATATTCCTTGAACAGCCTTCATAAAATCCGCTGTGTTAATCAATGTTCCTTAGGCCTTAACACAACCGACAGATTGTAAGTTTTTTGGTGAGAAGCCTAAGCTTCTCAATTTGAGTAACATGCCGATGCATTCTGCGAAACCCTTGAAATAGCGTGGTAATGTGACTGCAGCTTTCGCTGTCAGTTTGCCTTCTCGGCAATTCGGAACGAAAAACATTACCGTAGTATCGTTAATCAGTGTAGCGTTTCGACCTTTCGCTAATGCCGAATAAACATACCTGCACGGAGATTAGGTTAGCAGCTACAGCCTACGTCAGAGCCTGTTTTGGAACACGCTGCCTGTCGTAAAACTGCGCAAATAGTGCGTCATTATTGTGCGTTGTACGACATTTACAAATTTTTCCGACCGACACGGCCACTCGCTCACCGTAAAGCACTCCTTCGCTTACGTCATGTTCAACTTTTCACATACTTGTTCTTGACTCAAGAATAAAAGAAAGAAGACAAGAAAACAACGAGGGAAAAAAAGTCATCCGTGCAGGATTAAAATGCGAACATAAAAGGATTAAGCCAGCATTTTTTCCGCGAAATTCTGCAAGATCGGGAGAGCAGTGAAGCTACCTAAGCGTTCATGCAAAGCGCTGCTCTTTAAAGTTTGCCTGTGAGACTTTTTCTTTTGCGGAGCAATTTCTTGAGCAGCTTCTTCATGCAGCAAGCCGGCTACTGAGCGGGAAGAACGGCTCAGTCCCTAATGAAACGTCGCTGCAATGACATTAGCTGTGAGATTGATCGTGGTTCCTTATTGCGTATAGCTCGGTGATGGGTCTTGTGAAGTAACGTGATCGAGGAGTTACAGTGCTGCTATCTCGAACTTTGCCTGATGTAAATCACCATCTTAAAAAAATCTGTTTGCCAGTTGCTGCATCAGTAAACGTGTAGAAATATTTCTTTAGGCGTAGTATCGCTGAATAGCATCTAAAAAGAATATCTGCATGTGGCTTATGAATAGTGCGTTATTTTGTTTCGAAATCCTAACGCCAGCACGTCAGCGAGTAGCCGCTCAAGGTTACGGCTCCGGTAGGCTATGAATTATTCGTCCTTCTACGGGCCCTCGGAAAGCATTTTTTACGTTGTATAGCCATTACTACGAGCACTAATATTCAGTCAATGAATTATCTCTATATCATGCCGAACGGTGCTTCGAGATATTAAGACTTACCGTTCTAGAACTTGAACTGAAATGGTGATTATACTGTCATTCGTTTGAAAGAAAGAGCAAGAGATTGACAGGGAAATATAATTCATTAGCTCATAATCTTCGAGATACAGCCTGTTTTAACCGGAAATTTAGCAACTGAAGCTACATTGGCTTGAAGGCAAAAACTTCCGAATGGTGGTTCCTAATTGAGGCAGTCATATTAGCACATATTTGGCGTAGGTATCAATTTTCTTCATTGAGGCCGTGGTTCGTGCTCTCACGGCAGCCAAATTTCAGATTTAATTCTCGAAATGCATGTTACCTGTCATATATCTTCAATCAAACAGTTTATTATAACAAGATATTAAAAGCGTCCTATTCTTTGTTAAGAAGCTATAATGTTGGCTTGTAAGCTGCTTTTTTGTAGCGTTTTGTAGGATGTTGTATTTATCGCCTTGCTTTACCTTGTGCACAGTTGCAGTTGAGAGTGCTCAAGGTTTTCACCTCACTATGTTGCTAAATAATTTACGTATTAACATTTATTTAGCTGTTTTTCTAAGCGCGAACTCTTATATTGCAATACCGCAGAAATACTGATATTTAGGCCGATCGAACTATTCATTATTAAAATATTTGCGACAAAATTATATATTTCGTAATGTTTTGACGCACCCTAATATGCCGCGAATGATTGTTTCTGATGCCGCAAAGTTGGTGAATATTACAACAGGCCGGTCTTTTCAATAGTAACAATAATACTAATAAGAAGGATTGGTGGCCGTAAGGTGCCAAGACCACGATATGTACCGAGGCACTTCGACATTTTTTAAGTCGCAAGTACATACTACGCAGGTATTCGCAAAATAATTTATAAACATCAATCAAGATATATACTTGTGCTTGAAATAATTAGGTTAGATGAGAGGCCTTTCATAAATAGTGAGACTTTGGAATCGTGTTCCTGAAAACGACGTCTAAAACGATAATAGCCCTGTTACATTTCTTGGGATTGGGATATGCCAGACTTTTTTTATTTCGGTGAGGGGAGGGGGGTATAGATGACGAGATATATCAATACCTCAACAACGATCAGATCAACAATTATTGTTGCTTCGAGACTGCGTTGAGAACGTCTGTTCTCCTTCAGTGCTTCGGATCCCTTTCTTCCTTGCGCACTGCAGGTGAGTCGACGTGGCTCTCTTTGGTACCTGTGGTCCGCATATACTTGATATGTGGGTGTTTTAGTGTGTTTTCTATTGAGCTATTTTAATGGGCGACCTAAGTATTCAAGAGTATTCGCACACCATCTACGAATATTCGCGTTTGATAGAATTTGAATCCTTAGTTCATGGATTTCATAATGGACGAATGCAGTTTTCCGAAATAAGTAACTTAAATTTATTTCAAATGCGAAAAAGTACTCAGAGAATGCGAACGAAGTGAAATAAGTCTGAAGAGCTTGTTTACGGTTTCTGCGCTCGCAGAAATTGACAGGGAGAGCGAGTCAGTGACCGACGCCTGTCGGATTAACATCATTAAGGCTTCTCTGTTAACCGGTTACCGGAAGGAGGGTGGTAATGCAGAAGTGTTTTCATGTGCCGAATAATGAGAGATCAGCTGCTCTAGCTTTGGAGATTATCCGGTAATCCTCTCCGAGTCCTGCTTCCCCGTTTCAGTCTCTGCTTAAGTACGTCCTCCGCAGAAGGATTTGTTTTTCTTTTCTGCCACGCTACCGTAGCTTAACAAGAATGCGTTACCATAAGCCGGATTCCTTATAGATTTTCTGGCATCAAAGAACGACTTTTTTGATAACGGCACTCTTATTTTTTTCGGACGTGGGTCTACAACCCCTCCTGCGCCAACGTGTTCTTAAAGAAACAAGCAATTTAGATTATGAGGACACAGACCACGGACATGCCTTCACATATCCGATGAAGTTAATGTGAAACATGTTGGGTGGATTCAGCGCGATCCACTAAATGTGTTTAACAGAACCCAACTCGCCTAAATGTCAGTTATTCTGAAGTTAATGTGAACCTGTTGCGTGCTAATTACAGAAATATACGTTTATGTTCCTTGGTAGCCCAAGAGGTCTGTGCATAAAGTCAAAAGGGAACATCACCGCGCATCCACACAGGAATAGTAAAAGAGCTCATATTCGCTTGAGAGCTCAAAGAGCTTTAAAGGTGTGGCTTTCAAAAGTGGTGTATATCTTAATAAAAATTTAGCGCAGCTTGCACTAAATCGCGCACGGTTTATTCGCAGCAGAGCTCGTGGGCACCTATGTGGTTCTGGCTTGGCTAGGCTTTTACCTTCTCACCTCTATCTTACCCACCTCTTCCTATACTATACATGGCTTTGCTTGCTCTCTTTTTTTTTTCTATACTTTTATTCTGTTTCTTTCTATCTCTTTCTCTCTTATATCTTTCACTCTCTTTCTGTCTTTTTGTCACCCCTTTCTTTCTCTATTTTGCTCTTTCTATAAACTTTTTCTCTGCTTCCCTCTCTCTGTAGTCCTTCTCTCGCCTTCTATTTTTCTCTTTCTTCCAGGTCTCTCTATTTCTCTTTATTTCCATCTCTTTCTCGTTCGTTCTCTCTTACTCATTCTCTCCTCCTTCTTTCCCTTCTCCTCCTCCTCCTCATCCTCGCGTCTGTCCTCAGCCACACTACCCTCACCCACCGCCTTGCTATACTATACTATACAAGACTATGCTACGCCCTGCTAACGTGCCTGGATAGCCGATAAGTCTTTTCAGCCGGCCTGGTATCCAGTGTTCACGAAATGCAGTCCTCTAATACCCTTTTAGGACGCAGCGTTTTTGTAAATTACTTCACGAGTGCGTGTGAACAGCGCGAGGTTCGTGTCGTGTAGTTTCAAGCTAACTGTTCATCCATCGCTTTCTTACTCTTCTTCTTTCTTCTCTACCCTTTCTTTTCTATTATTCCCCCTTCCCCCACCCCAAGTGCAGGGTAGCCAACCGAGCCAAAGCTTGGTTAACCTTCCTGCCTTTCCTCTTCGTATCTCTCTCTCGTTCTGCGTAACGCTTGTTGTACGCTTGTCGATGCCGTCTTGAGTATTTTGTTCACTATGCGTACATTCCGTAAATTTGTAATAAATACCATGAAAGCAAAAACGTGCCTGGATAGCCGTGTGGTTAGGACGCTCGTCTGGGGATCGCGGGTACGCGAGTTCGAATCTCGCGCCGCCAAAAATTTCTTTGCGGCAGAAATTTTTCTCTTCCCCTTTGTTTGTATACCTTCCTCTCTCTCGCGGTACTCGTTCTCTCGCTCATCAGATTTATTGCATCCTACGCCGGACAAATCGGCGCTCTTGTGCTGAGCAAAGCAGAAGGGGAAGAAGAGGAAGAAGAGAGTGCGTACCGGTTCATGATGATGATAATTTTCCATCTACGACACACCGCAAACCTCGAGCATTACAGCCCCGCTGTAAAAGCTGAAATATCGGAAATCTTACGCTGCAACTAAACATCGGGATGTATTCGGTAACGAAGGTGTGAATATTCTTTTCCGTTACAAGAAATGACCCGCTCTGAAGTTCATATGCGTAATTCTAGAACCTTTCAAACATTGCAGCATTGTATTCTGCACGCGCCACCTTAGCTATAGATTCCTGTTTTGAGTCCAGCTTGCGCTTTTGTATATACGGAAGATACCTATTGTGAGAAATAGACAACGACGCTCGCGTCGGCGACGAATGTCTGAGACTACTGCGGCCCAATCTGAACGGGCGCCTTGATCTCCTGCTCCCACAGACCGGCAAACTTCCCTTAAGCGACAGCTACCACCACTGCAGCCACCACCACCGCCCAATGCATCACAATTGTAGAGCCGAAAAGACGCACAGGCTTTGTAATCGGCGGCGGATATCGCGTGGCCCTCACTGTTTCCACTGCTCACTCATAAAGAGCCGATGCAGAATGCCCCGCAATGTCCTTCATCGTCCACAGATCATTTCCACGACGAAAACCTACAAGTCGTCGCTGTGTTGAGGTCTGTCATGACAACGATGCACACTCTCCTCAACAGAATGACAACTCAGTCAGCTCAATGCGCGCTGCAAGTTCTGGATTCCTTGGAGCCAGTCCGTGCAAGCCTTTTTTAACATATCGGATTCTAGCCTACATTTAGACAACCGCCGAGGAACCGATGTGGTTGTGACTGTCTGTGTGGCGTGTATTACTTGTTCCTTCTTTCCTCTTTGCTTACTCTAATCTTTTTCTCCCCTTCCCCCTCCCCCCGCGTAGCGTAACCTGGTTAACCTCCCTGCCTTTCCTCCGCCTTTATCTCTCTCTCAAGCTGTTGCCATCCGCAACAGCGAACGATAAGCACTTTCGGGCTCTGATAATTTGGCACCTCGCTCACGGGTTATAAAGGTCGAGCGATAGAAGCATGCCACGAAGCACAGGGATTGCAAAACCTGAGATCTCAGATTCACGCAACCGAGCTAAGTGATTATCAGGATTTGCGACTCCACGGCGTCGACCCCAAATTCAAGTTCGAGTCATACAGTGCACAAAAGCAGGAGATTTAATATCAGACAGCTCGGAATCGCAAGATACGACGTTAACGTAACCTACGTGACGCCAGAAAGCTCTGAGACGATGATTTAGCACCCCGAGAAAGGAAACAGTAGTCAGTGGCTTTCACACTTCATTGCCAACCTCAACAAAGGCGTCCGCGGTGTCTCTTTGTTGAAAAAAAAGCACGTCGGAAAGTGCAATAGAAACGCCTCGCCAAAATGGTGCGTTGGTTACGGCTGAGGAATTCCAATGAATGTAGCTCTCGAAAAACGAACTACTTGTTCAAGGATGTAAGCGCTGAACACAGTCTCTGTTTATCATCGTCGCTTGCTCACTACGTTACGTCTTACGCGTGTCTTCGTAAAGAAAAGATTGTGCCGCCTGCATCGCCGATTCTGATTTGTTGTCCTTTTTGAGACAAACGTTGAAAATCCGCTGAAAGGTCCTGGTGACGTTTGTGTGCATTCTGACCCGGGAGATGGAAGGCGCGTTTCTTCTATGAGCACATTCTTGGTTGTCATTCAAACTGCAAATGCCGTCAGAGCCATAAGTCTCTTACATGGGACTTTTGCCAAAAAGCGAGACTGCTCAGCGAGCGAGTGGCGAAATAGAAAAGACAAAATGCTTTCGTTTTTTTGGACACCGCAGAGAGTTTCTCCGAGAGCGCCTGCTTTCTTGACGTGCGCTGTGGTTGCGTTGAATTGAATAGATAACTAAAAGCCCTGACTCGGGAGCCGATGTCTGAATGGGAGCACTTGTTTCGCAGGCCAGATTTAGGCAGCGCACTTATGACATTTTCTGTGGAAGTTTTCTATTACGACTGCTGCGAGTATGCCTGCGTGTTTTATAACACTGCGAAATCAGAACATTCTTCTTCATTATTATTTTTATAATCCATTTGCACGAGCGTTTGTTTACTACATATTCAAAGTCTACTTGCGTTGTCATCGAAGGCGGCGTACGCGTGATACTGAGCAGGCTTTTGCGTGCTTAGTAAATTATGTTCGTCATGTAATCAATATGAGTGAAAAGGAGCATACTAAAGCGAGCTACAGTTCCCAAAACTCGTATCGGCTGCACACTGGATCTCTTACAGTATCAAGTGAAAATACACAGGTTCGCTAAGTGCGACGGTTGAAGGTATTAGGATAGGCTTAGCTATAGAAGATTATAGAATATATATCAAATATGCGATCGAAAACAGAACGGCTACTTTTTTATAACAATTGTCCAGTGTAGATTACGTAACTGAACTGTATTAAGTTCTTCTCGTGTGGTTTTGATTATGTAATGCATGCCGACCAATCAAACACATGTAGTATGAGTACACACTAAGAAAAAAAAGAGTATGTGTGACTCTTTTCGGAGAGTTCTCACTTGCCACGTATATGACTCTCTGTGAATAGATATGTGAACTCTCTTGGTAGCTCAGAGTCGGTGCGCTCTAGGAGAGTACCTTGACTCTCTTAGGCACAGTGAGAGGACTCTTATCTGAAGGATCCCACTACCACTGCTGAGGGTGTCAGAAGACTCTTGCCGGTAACATTTCTATATGGGTCAAATGACACACACCGAAGTGTCAGGCTACTCTGGAACTATTTTAAGTTAGTCAGTTGACTCGTGCTCTAGTGTCGCGCGACAACTATCGGTAGTGTGGAACTATTCATTTTAAGCAAGGCCAATAATACTTGCCGTTGTGCCTAGTGACTGCAAAAAAAAAGAACAGCTCACTTTTAGCATTCCTTTAATAATACTCATCAAGATAACACAGGTCTTGCAGCAGAGTAATATAGGAAGCGCGAAAGGATTGTCTGTGATTTCCAATTAGGCAGCTGAGGTAGAGCTCGTTTATATGCTTGTGTTAGTATAGCCAACTAAAACGTGTGACTGTTATTTTCATAGTGCCATATGCTGCAAAATACACTGCGAAAATCGGCATTACGTTTTCATATTTATTCGTTAAGATTATGGATAAATCAAAAAGCGGTGATGACTGGAGGCATCATTCTGACTTGCTATGTTGTCGCTCCTGCTCAGCGTGAGCAACCACTGAAAAATTGTATCTTAAAAACAGGACGTGATACAGTGAAACTTCACTTCAACAAATTTCAAGGGACTCCAGGAAACGTTCGTTAAAGCGAAAGGTCGCGTAACTGAAATATCTATGTTGCAAATCTTATCAGGAGCTAAAAATAACATCAGTTCTTGAAATTAAATTTGAACCCTTTTATTTGCAGTTCTGCTTATTTGAATGTGAGTTTCTGGTTATTTAGCATGTTTTGAAAAAGTGTAGTTAGCTCTTACTGCACTTGTGCACTTTGGGCTGCAGTAATCTTGAATTGAATCACTGTGTCCAAGCTAAAATAAACCTTCTCCGGCACAACACTCTGCTGGGCAGCGAACGATTTCACTTTGTCCAAGTACAGCAGTGCTTCTTTAGCTGAAATTCTTTATGCTTCCTCTACAAGCGCTACTTATTGCTCCTCCTCTTCTTCTTCTTCCTCAGGTAGGACGCTGGCTACAATCTCTTCTGTAGACAGAGTGGCGTAGGTCTCAATGCGAGAGTCACAGGTGACGTAGTCCTGAAAACGCAAAGCGCTGTCTGTACCCAGTCTTTCAGATAATTTCTGATCAATATGACGTGTGATGGATTGGATGATGTCACGAAATATGTTCGTAGCGCCCTGCACTAATTTAATTTTCTTACACTGAAACGTGTTAGCATTGGGTCCGATGGCGCTTCGGTAGGGGATATAAAATCCTTCGTGCAACCGAATACTTCGTTTAACTGACGTTCGTTGAAGTGCTATTTTACTGTATTCTGATAAGAAAACTGATTTATAGTAAGAGTTTCCAAAAGGCTGCACAACAAGGGATAGACACAAACATAATGAAAGCTCACAACAAAGCAACAAATGCAAACAGACATGGCAAGGAACAATGCATTTGCCGTTATCGTGTAAAACACAACTTGCAAATAGTTGCTTTTGCAACGTCTCAGTTGGTACCAAACTTGGAGCCCAAGATGATGTGAGACTTTTTCAAAAAACAAAAGAAATTGGTTTAGGCTCCTTTGCTTGGGTGCCACTCACCTCTTTTCCTCCGTCATCTTGTCCAACCGATGCAAGTGTTGGGCCGAGTGCCTCGTTGACAGGTCGAGCGGCGCTGATGACTTTCCCATCAAGAGTGCCGAGGCGAGAGAGTGTAGCGGCACCTTCGTTCCTCCGAGTGTGGCTGTCAACTGGAGTGAAGAGGCGGGAGAAGCGATCCGGGATTCTGGGAATAACCAACACACACAGACTGATTATTTAAACTTAAAACAACCCTTGGTGCAACACACCGTAACTCTACACACATATGGCTCGAGTGTTTTGCTTTAGACAATTTCTCAAGGAAAACAAATTTTCGCGTAAAAGAAGGCGGAAACATTGTTTTTCAATAGGCACAGGCTGCGCACAAATGAAAGCACTTTTTTTTTCTGAGAACTTGCTTCAAAATTTGCTTCTGAAATAAGCCCGGCTTTGCGACGGCATATTCAGACACCCAAGCGCATCCTCCAGCAGTCAGGGGCATGCCGTGAGCGGTTATTAACCGCGTGTTTTACAAACGTAACCCATCTTTCAACACTCGGATAAACACATGCGAGTGCGAGCGCCCGACGATACCCAGCGCGTGCCGACGCCGTCTACGTTGATATCGGGCATGCCATTTGCTACAATTTATGTACATAGCTCCCACAGTCACGTACACTCACGCTGTATTATAAAGGGGTGTGGCATCTTATAACGCCGAGCGTCGTCGCAGATGTAGGCACACCACGAAAACAGCAAAGAGAAACGGAGGTAAAAGGGTGCATGGTGGCGGTCAGAACAACACGCGCCTTCGCTATTGTACTCTAAAGCTTTTCACCTTCCCGGTGACGCCTTTCCAATTTAATTGATTGCCACGTACGTGCTGAAAGCATCGCGCTATCGGCACCTCAAGCTACCGTCTTTAAATAAGAAGCAATACTTTTCTTGGCGTTCCCGCTTTTGTCTTTGTTTCTGTGTAATCGTGTTGATCCGAAATACACACAAGCAAAATACCTCACAGAACTCGTAAACCTTCCTGGTGTGTCGGTAATGACTCTATCATCTTAGAGAAACGTAAACTTGCCAGAAAAGACCGCCATGACAGTGTAGGAAAAATAATTGATGCTAATAAAAAGGGGGTCGGAGCAGCGAGTAAACGAAGGGACGCAAGAAAACCAGGTGCATATAATTGGGCTTTGCCGTCACGCGAAAACTCAAACAACGAATGGTCGGTCCTTATCTCATCTTTTCGCCTCGTAGACCATGACGCGGCTATCAAGCGAAGAAATTTATTTTTAGAAGTCCGTGGATTAAACTAAACGAAAAGAAGAATATTGAGATCATGCACGCAGCAACTCACTGCTTCCGAGCTTTCGCTAGCCACAAGTTCACACACGTGGTACAGGTATTGGCACACGTACCGAAAAACGAAAGCCATCAAGAGCCATTATGGCCTGCTCATCTATATAGGTGCAAAATACGAACCCCACAGAAAGGTCTACCTTCTATCAGGGGATGTATATGAGGAGGAGAGGGGAGAATGCGTGTACGTCGTGCGAACGTTAGGTCAACGGAAGTATTGCGCGGCGCGCTATCAGAAGCACGAAAAAGAGGCCGAACGTGGTATCTTTATCTTCTCTCCTTCTTTTTCTCTCTTTTTTTTTGTAGTTTTGTGTGCCGCATCTGCCGTTCCACGATGACGGCCCAATGTTTCTCACTACCGGATTCGAGGCATTTATTTTCTTGCTGTTCCATGATCTCCACCTCGCGCTCTCCGAGTATGCAGTTGGTCGATAATGAGCCTCCATTGAAAAAAACGTATATTTATATTTGTTTCTTTGCGTTTGTTATCTCTGGTTTGCTCTCGAAGCAGCTACGCGCTATCCCTGATGGAGTGAATGGCGGGTAATTACACGACCGATGCCACGGGGCACGCCTAAAATTTGTTCCCATTTTCGAAGTTATGAGAAAGCTTGTGAGAAAGCTGTGACAAAAATAAAATCAAACACGACAGCATAGCGAAGGTGCTTATTATTGAAATGACTGATTACTTGCAAAGCGTAGACAAAATAGAAGCACATGGTCGAAATACCTTTCTTCCCAATTAGTGTATTTTCTACATACAAGGATCGATGTTAAGGCAAGAAAGCCTGTGAAATGCGAAACGATATACACTGTGGTAAAAATGTCGGGCACTGAGGAACCTATCTGATAATGCACATACGATTATTTGAGTTACAATGTTCCTTTATGAGCTCCCGTAACAACACTGACGTCATCTTTCACTCCTTTATATTAATTTTTCTGATTATAGGCGCTTCTTATTTTCAGAAAGTAAGCATTTTCAAAGCCAGTGTCCTGTTTTCTTTTTTACAACAGGTCGATAGTAAATGCTCTAAATTATTAATACGTGAAATTTTGTCGTATTTTTAGCACTCGAGAGTACCAACCCGCATGGTAAGAGGGATACTCACAACGCGGTGTCCGTTTGACTGAGAAAACGACAGATGCTGTATAGCACGAGGGCTCAATTGCCTCGGTGTTAGAGCAGCGGTAGCCCTATGCGCGGCTCCGTCGTTGTGTGCACATGCGCCAAATTCGCAGCATTTAACTTGTGTTCTAGTGTAGCTTGCTTCTAGGGCAGTAATTCCAGTGTAGTTACTCTGAGACCACCTGGCACACGTCCCGATCAAACCTTTATACTCCAATAATAAAATATTATTGCCGCAGTTTTACGGGCCATAACAACGACAGCCGGAAGCGCGTTTGCGGTTTAGATCTTCGGACCGACACGAATTTTTCGTCAGTACACTCTTAGCAAACGACCGCTTAAAACAACGCATATAAGGCGGAAAGTAGGTCAAATTTTCGACGCTTATAAATGGCTCTCTAAGTGGCCTACTTATACGGCTCTTTCATGCGGCCCTTCTTTATACGGCCTCTGGCTAAGCGGCTCTTCCTATGCGCGGCCATCTCGTGCCAGAAGGCCGTTTAAAAGTGACCGCTTAAAGTAAACGCATACCGTCGATGTGGTTAAGCGGTATTTCAGGTCAAATCTGTCCGCTTATATACGGCTCAATATGCGGCGAAATTATGCGGTACTTTTCGCAAATTTTAGAAAAAAAAAGAAATTCTTCTACGTTTGTAGTAATCGTGCAGTGTTCCCTTTTTTTGTTTTTGTTCTCTTCAGCCTTTCAACTCATGAATATGCATTTACACATCAAGAACACTGCACAGAGAGTCACAAACCATGAATCAACATACACACACACTCCACCACGGGGATTTGAACCCAGGCCAACCGCGTGACAAGCAGACACTGTAACCACTACGCCACCGCACCACACGATCTTGGTGGACTTCCGCGGCTTTATATATGCACTTCACGTTATCTTGGACGATTTTACGATCGGCTACAACGCTATAATTTGCATATATGAGAGGCATCTTTCGCGTATAATGCGGGTGTATACGTGTGCACGACCTTAAGCGAACCTCGCGGGCAGTCACAGTCAGTTTGTGTGTGGAATATGTTTCTCGTCCGACGGCTTGCGCATCCCGCACGGAGACAGAGGTGAACAATGAACGATGCGTTTCCGAGTGCATATCCATTTGCCGGCATCGTACAGCAGCCGAACGTGCCCTGATGTGCAACCAGCCGCCAAAGAAAAAGTTTTCTGCGATGTTTGACGCAGTACATGCGGTGGAAGTCAGCTGATCTATCTCCACTTGGCGAGTACAGTCTCCCACGTCCTTCGCGAGCATCGCGTTGATGTCGGTGCGTTTATACGGACAGTATTATGTAGAGGTTCATCTCAAGAATCGGATTAAAACACATAATCGCTTATTCGCGCAACTGATGGGTTTGGTGTAGTGCAGCGCGTACGAGGCGACGGACCAGTTCAGAACGGGCGCGCTCATTTCCTCTCGAGTGTAGCATAGACGCTGAAGAAACGTTGTTGTTGAGTCGAAAGA
>NC_051180.1:99769125-99861516 GCF_013339695.2 Rhipicephalus sanguineus | reverse complement strand
TGATGGATAACGCATTATGTGGGGCAAGGGGCATGTATCAAAGCAAGGCTCGGAAGACTGAAACATAAAGAAAGGCAGTGATGACTGGTTAGCTGAACACTGGAGCATGTGTGGTTGCTTCCCACTTTTTGATGAGAGTTTCATCGTGCGTATGCACAGCAACAAAACTACTACATTAAAATTGAGTCGGCAACTATTAATAATCTTGGCTGAGATTGCATTAGTGTGCCTTCACTATATTTAACAATGAAATAATTATTTTTCTTCGATGGAGCTGTGCCTGCGCACGCCCAATTTTTTTTTCATGGCAGCACCACACAGTTTCACCACAGTTTCATGGCAGCACAAACAACACAGATGTTCGATGGAAGATGGAGGAGGCTTGAAGAGACGAAAAAAATCTTCAAACGGTATGTCACTGCAGCCAACTCTTGTACGAGTAGACTTGCCTTCATCAAGATGGCAACATCAAGAATTAACAGTTGCTCCCTTTATAAAGACAACTCCAAGTTTCAAAACGTTAGCTCTGGCGACATCCCATGTTCAAAGATTACAAGTTCAACAATGCAAACTATTCGACGTTCCATGTTCAAGGAATGCAAACTAAATAATATGCATTGCACTGAAGTGCAGAAGGTACATTTCTCACTCCTAAGCTAAAGGCCAGTATATGCTGTATATCAATAGACCTTATGCAAAATTGCTGCCATCTGTTGGAGGTTTGACGAAGCTAACGATTCGGCGCCATGTTGGAGGCTTGTGCCCGAATTCTATTTCTGTCGCCGCTATCACCTCTTGCTTGTATCCGCTTTGGTAGTCGGCAATCAGGGCATAAAAATGTCAGGCGGGCCTGTACACGTTACCGGCATTTCCTAGTTTTACGTTGACGGTTATTACGTGTAAAGAACCGCCTCACAGCGACAAGAAGGTACAAGTTTGACACTGCGAGTCACGTGCAGGCCTGTCGTCGTCGATAATGAAGCTCTGCGCTAGGTTACAAATTGGCCTGTCTGTTTTCAGTGTAGCGAATAAAGCGTTGTTAGCTATCTGAATATCATGCTTGTATAATGTAGGATGGTTGGGAAGAGGCTTATTTAGCGCGGCTAGGCGCAGCGATGACGGTAAGAAAGTGCAGTTGACCCAATTCAAAGCATATTTCATGAGCGACAGCCTATGTCGAGCCGACGTAGTGTCCATCTAATTTTAAATAAAACGTTGTCCTCTTTTATCTTTGAAATAATATTATTTCGCTGTTGTAGTCATCCGACCTATGTTATGTACAGAATTACCGTGCGATTAAAATGCAGAAAATTGCGCATCTCATGCACGTGGAAAGTGAACATGAAAAGTGTAGTGTCTCCTAGAAGTAGATGCCGATCAGCTGGTATTTTATTGAATATCCTTCCGATATGTGATCCTATATAACAGGAAACGCCAAGAATATTCGTGTTCCATTGTCGCTTTAGGGGCCTACTGGTGCTTTACAATTTAAAACCCGTTGCGGCAAGGCAGTTTTGCTTCGCCGACTGAAACCGCCTCAGCGCGTAACCAGCGGTAGCGCACCCACGGTAGAATGTAGCACATTTCCCGGAACAGCATTTTATTTAGTTTCATAAGAAAAGTACCACGCACATGAAGCACCTGTTAACATTTCATAGCAAACTGGAGTGTACAGAGGATTTTTCCGAAGGGGGGATCAGCTTTTGGGAGAACCTGATTGGCTCTTCCTGGGGTATAAGTTAAACAAAAAAAGTAAGGGGTGGGGGCGGTCAGGACATCCGGGCAACCCGTCTGAACCTGGCAGTGATACCACATGAAATGCTTGAAAAATACGCATAGTGAAGAAATACGCACGCAAAGCATCCCACCAGACGCTACCTTGTTAAACTCCACCATCGAAAACAAACTACAAACAACACGCTAGCACAATCGGTCCGTCCGCTGCAAATCAATGACGCGCACGAGCTATCTGTCTAACATGTAATTGTTATCGCAATTTAATAAACAAGCTAATATCAACAGCAGCGCAGGCATGCGCGAGTAGCCGCGATGCAGCTTTGAAGCTCGTACACGAAGCGGGTTTGTGCCTGCAGCAAGCACACGGTGCGAAAACTTTCTTGTTCTGGCATGACATGAAAGAGTGTTCTCTGATGAGTGCCGATGCTGTCACATGCCGCATATATTAACGGCGAACGGAAACACGGCGTTTGTCGTAAGCAGTAACCGAAGCAACGGAACGATCTGCTGATTCTCGTCGGCCACGAGGAAATGTACTAACATGGAGGCTTGTTTCCTGCAAACCTTTTTTCAGCATCCCAATTTCCTCAATGTCAGCAACACAGCACTCGAAAATATGTTGGCATTTTCGTTCTTATCAGCCGCCACACGTTGATATGTACGCTCCTTGTCTACATGCGGAGCGCGCTTGGCCTTCAACATGGCGGAAATGCACACAGCGGCCGCTAGATGGCAGCAGATTTTGCATAAGGTCTATAGGTGCTATGTGTCCAAACTTTCGCAATCTAGTGATGAAAAGAAATGCCTACCACTCATTATGGCTTGCCCGGGCTTGCAGGAAGTATGCTCCTATCTTGTACTGCAATCTGTCCTCTGTGTCGGTGCCATGAACAGCTCTCATCGCTGATACATGCATCATAGATACCACAAGGAAATGTTGATTTTCACTCAAGACAAACCCAACCACACACAGATAGTGAGTACCAAACATGTCTTCAGGCAAGTCTATATTCATATATTAAAGAGATCGATCCTTGAATGAAGGGATCAGGGTGCAATAAGAACAGGTATTAGTGGACCAGCCACTTGCAGACTATTGAAAGAGTGCCATTGCGTGTTCAACATTCACACATGTCCACAGTAAGGAATCAGTCATGGGCACGTTACCAGTAAAATGTAACAGTGTTACAGTTACCTAAGCCAAAAAAGTGGGATAGGTTTCAAACAGAAGAAAGTGCCTCAGACAGGCTGGCTGACGTTTCCATAGAGGGACCTATCATTATCAAAGGCACCTTGTCATCCTTGGCGTGTTAGTTTTAAAGGGTTAGTGTTGACGTCATGTCTAGCGGTGGTGCTTGTCGCTGTTGGTAATTGCTGCCTGGAAAGAGAAAACTAGAGAGAGGAGTGTAGCCCTTGCCACATCATTTCAAGAAAGTTTGCAACGGCGCTCAGGCCTCTCATCTCAGAAGTAAGGGGAGCTGCAAAGAAGGGAAAAAAAAGCAAGAAAAAGGAGAGAAAAAAAGAAAAAAAATGGAAAAAGGGGGGAGGGGTCTACTGAGCGAGAGCCGTCAAAGGCAAAAAAAAAGAGTGGAGTATGAAAGCCACTTGGAAAGGCTGCAGAAGGGTGGCACGTCTAGCCCTCACAAAGGGCTGCAGAAGATGGTGGGTAAGGCAACTACAGGCGGGGAGAGCGGGCGGCGTACTTTTAAAAGCCCACATGTGGAATTTAAGTGATATTGAGAGGGGTGTCTGAAAAACACGTGCTTGATGGGTCAAGTCATTGGCTCTGTTAAAGTAACTGTTACAGTTACAGTTACAGAGTTTCCAAAAGTAACCTGTTACAGTTACAGTTACTGTGACAAGTAACGTCGTTACTTTGTTGGGTTACTGTGACGAAGTAACGTCGCTACTTTTCCGTTACTGTATAAAATAAATAATAGATTACAAACCAAACGATAGAATTCATTTATTAAATATGTACGAAGGCATGCGGGCAGTCAAAATTGCACGTGGTAAAACCCTAGACGAAGTAAACCTAATAGGGGGCGAAACACAAGCATTTGTTGTGTACACCTCATTTTGTTGCATCAATTTTGTTGTTCATGCACCGTTGGTGAAAAAGGGAATTTATTTGCAAATAATAATAACAAATGTCCTCTGATACTCAAAATGGAAAATGTGGTTGATGCACTAGAACGACAGCAGTATCATAGGATGTTTATTAACGACACCCAGAAGCGCATGCGAATAGCAACGGAGAGTGTGTGACGAATGAAGACGACGTCCATTGTGTCTGTTCCATATATATGTTCAAGGTGTATCAGACCCTGTTCGGTTAGCTTTGCGTCCGCTGGGCATACAAACCGTTTCTAAGTCCCGTTATACTCTGGGGCATGTGTTCGCGAAACCCAAAGATTGCACACCTGCAGACGATCAGAGTAGGGTGATATACAAGCCCGATGCGGGCATTGCGACGCGACTTGCATTGGCGAAACGGGAAGGAAAGAATCAACGAGGCTTAAAGAAGGCAAACGGGATGTTGTTAAAGCAACTCATTCAACGCATTCTAAGACGGAGCTTGTTTAACTTTTCCGGAGAACAGGGCATAGCTTTGACGTAAACACTGTGACGATGCTGGCTCGTGAACGAAGGTGAGGGGAAGAAACTCCTGGAATCGCGGTTCATTCGCCGCGACGCGTCGGCTTGCAATATAGTTACTGTATATGGCACCTTTAGGAGCCATGTCGTAGCATATACAGTAACTATAGTCGGATACAACTTAAGAAGTCAGGAGAGACTAAAGAAAAGAAATAGTCCCGCTCATGCACGCGCCGATGTTCTCCAAAGGCGAAGCCACCACCATCCCGCTCATGATGTCCGTCCCGAGTGCGCGCCCATTGGTGCAGGCTTGTGTTCATCTGCCTTTGAGGAGAAAATGCCGCTGACTTCTAAAGTTGTATCCGACTATAACATGCAACAACCACATTCCCCTACTGGTTTACACGGACGTATGGGACACTGGTCGATCTCCGCAAATTTTTTTCTTTCTTTCCTTTTCTTTTTCTTGTTGCCAGTGTATACTGAGGATGTCACATGCATAGGAGGCGAAACGTCCATGTGATTTTGTTAATAATTGTTGTATTAAGTTGGAGTAAACCTTTTACAATTAGTTTCAAAGAGGTTTTGAAAAATTACTTAGTTCACGGTATTTGTGCCTCTCAACCATTTCACGCTCTGCTGCTTTCTAGCCGTCAGTCAAACACGATTATTGCGCAGCCTCGGACGAAGGAGAATATAAACTTGGCGTCGTGATGTTCCACCGGTACACCAAGAACCGAGCTAGAAGCTCAAGTGACAAAAAGGATATATATACGCCGGAAAAAAAAAAAACTACTTGAATTTAGCAAGTTGTTCAGTTCCAACATGATTGACTTACGACATGTAGTTTACAAGTAAACTTAAGTTGTGTTAAAGACTGACTGCTGACCTCGGTCTTCTGCAGGGTAGATAATTCTCTAAGCGACCTCCACCCCTAAATTGGTAGGGGAGCCGTGCTGTGGAAAGATGAAAGGTGGAGAGGATATGGGAAAGTAACTGTAACGGTATTTCCCATTACAGTTACTCTGTAAAAAAGTAACAGTGTTACCGTTACAAGTTCCTATAAATTAAAAGTAACTAGTTACAGTTACAAGTTACCGAAAAAAGTAACTAGTTACCGGTAACGCGTTGCTAGTAACTAGTTATTGCCCAAGACTGTAAGGAATACCCGAAATATGCACATAGCCCTATGGGCGATCCACATGAAAATAACGATATGCACACTTTTATCGAAATATAAAAAAAATGAAAGAGTGTGCGTGGTCCATGTGCACTTGGTGTGAGGTGGGAATGAGCCATGCATATTGTATTGCATCATGAATGTAAGCCATTCAGGGAACAAACTTTTGGTTCTCTAAAGCGAATTCCAGTGTAGTTTGTCTTGTAGAGTTGAGCTGTCAATTTGATTTCATTTTAAGTTATGTAAGGCCTTCACAAAACCGATAATATTTTCCAACTTTCTGTGAACTTCTGGAAACATATATGAGAATTGAGATCTTTTTCTTTTATTTATGACCTTACAAAGCTCAATAAACCCTAAATCACTGCATACTAAACCTTGGTTATGCATTTAAGTAAGAGAGCAATACTGGTACTATGCTGAGTAAAAAAAAAGCGTGAAAATACAATAACTTAAAGCACCACACAATAAAGCAACATTCTCGCAACATGAGCACAATCTAAGTTATTTGTGATAGAGAACCTGGTGTGCTTAAAGATGCTAAGAAAAAATATATAATGGCAGAACACGAGCTCACGCATATTTTCTCAAACACACAATATTGAAACAAAGAGTAGCATGTGTTAGCTTAATTAACCTAATTGAATTGACATATTCGTCTACTAACACTATTTGATATAAACATGTGCTTCTTCACATTAAGTACACATTTGTTGGAGTGTGCACTTAGTACCAGTACGTAACATAATTCACTCAAATACATTACTTCGAGTGAGCTCCTTTAAAACATTTATGAGGCAGCTAGGTTGAAATCCTAACCACAAAACAACTGCATGGATTTCTGGCGAAAAGCTCGGGGACGCAACCACGAAAACATATCCATCATAGTGTGCGCGTGTCAGGGCTGTGTGTTTTGCTATCACGTCAGGGGCGTAGCCAGAAATTTTTTTCGGGGGGGGGGGGTTCCACCATACTTTATGTATGTTCTTGCGTGCGTTTGTATGTGTGCGTGCCTATATACGCAAGCAAAACTGAAAAATTTCGGGGGGGGGGGGGGGTTGAACCCCCCTAACCCCCCCCTTGGCTACGCCCCTGTATCACGTCCCCAGTCGTGATAATTTTGCGTGTTATTGCCGAGTTTGGTGAACTCTCGCATCACCACAGTGAAAACATTATGGGACGACCCCATGTGTTTAAAAGCACACACTTTCTAACGGCGACAAGGGATTCTAGAAACACTCTCAAGCGATGATCTCGTACAGTAAACAGTCAAGGAATAACAGCACAACGACACGAGGCCTGCATGATCGAAGCATAAGCTCTGATAAGATTGCGTAGCGCAATGCGCATCCTTCAAACATGTCATTTATGGTGGTGTATATAAGTGCACCCAAAGCACAAAACATACCTGCCTATCGGGTATCTGTTGATCATCCTCGCTGTGCCAACACGACGGTTCCTGCAAACAGTTGTCATGGCAATGAAGTAACAAAGTTACGTAGTTCAGCGACCTTCTTCACCTTACCCAAGTTTGGCATTGGCACTCTTCACAGTCGCTCGTCAAAAGGCTCAAGCTTCCGCTCCTGTGGAACCGCGGTCGCCGCTTGTCAAAACACTCGGACGCGGATTGTCTTCGGAAGTACACTCGATCACTCGATCAACGTGAGTAATCGATGAACGAAGCAAGAAAGCACTTTTGAGCGCGGACACAAAGCTGTGCGTCCCGTGAGGCTGTGTTGAGTGGCAACGAACAACGACCATCATCCGCCACTGGATCAAGGCAGGAGAACGCCCCAACACGCGGAAAATGCCCAGTCGACGAATGTCGCGTACGATAAGCACGCAATAAACGCACACAATACACGATAAACATGTAAGCGCGGCACACATGTGAAGCTGGCGGCGGCGCTCCGGCAGTACAACGAGACCTGTTGCAACTGTTAGCTTACAGTCTAAACCAAAAAGAATGTAGGTGGCAGAAGTGTCGTCATATGCTACAGGTCATATTTTTTATTAAAAATTTGTGGCTTTTCACAGAGGCCAAAGTCAGGGAGGCGCGGCTGTATCTTGAATTCACCGGCCGCATTCGGCGCCAGCACAGGAAACACTACGCGACGTCAACGTGGACTTCGAACTTTGAGCACGCTCGCTCGGCTCTGTTGCTAGAAGTTTCTCTCTCGCTTCTCACCGCGGCGCCGATTTCAATTCCTGCATAAAACAACGGACTCTGTATATATAAACGTTGCGTTCGCTCGAGCCATTTTCGCGTCGGGCTCCATATAAGCGTTGCGTCCGCTCGCGGCCGCATATAGCGGGCCCAATCCGTCACCGCAGAATTTGTCACGCTTAATGGCGATTGAAGGGCCGCTTATATGCAGTACCTTGTGGTGGAATAAAAATGGGCCGTTTATGTGCCGGACGTTATACGGTACTTGAATAAGAGTGTAAGCTTTATTTCGGAGAAATACGTACACATTTTTTGTAGCTTTCGGTTACAAACGGGTGGTTGACCGTGTTTTTTTTACTTTCCTCCCCTATCATGCCACCTTGCGGGATTCCAACGAACCGACTTACAATTTCCTCTCAAATGTAGTTAAACCTCGATATAAGGAACTTCAATATAACAAAATTCCCAATATAACCAAGTATTTCACTTTTGACAACCTTATGCTTATAGATCACCACGTAGGTATTCCATGAAAAACGCGCTCTAAATAGTAACCTTTAATTTAAAGACTTTAGATTGACAATTAATTTACCTTCGCGATACATAGAGCAATGCGTTCCATTTTCTCGCCAGCGTATATCTATAGGAAAAAGAATTGCACAACTTTTTTCATTCACATTACGGTTTTTCAGCTGAGCTAGAATATTTCTACATACCTCATCGTGACTTACAAAGGGAAAAAAATAAACTCGAAAAATTGTCAACCACGTAGAAATATAGGCTCAACATGTGCATTCACTCTAAGACGTACTTCCGAAGTGCAAATAAATTGCAAAATGTTTTGTAATGATTTTGCCTCGAAGGCACTTGCGTGGGCTGCCACTTCACTAGTCCATTCGGGGCCTCATTAATGAAGCGGTGGTCTTAGTACGAAGAAATACGAGGGATGGTAATATCTTCTCGAAATTCAAGTGTGTTGAAAACGACTGAGCTCATGCCGAAAGCCGAAGGAGCAGGTGGACAAGCCAGGAGCAGTGAGCACCTGGGGAAATAGGGAAAGATACAATTACGTTAATGGCCTCATGGTTGAATGAAATTCACTTGACTCAAAGGGGATGTTGAGGAACAGGTACGTTTGCGGTGCCCAGCATAAAACGTTTATTCAACGGAACAATCACCCACGTCGAAGTTGCGACGCAGGCGCAATCCGTAATGTGATAACGCGGTATCACAAAACCCACGCACTCAATTCATATTTAGCACGATTTGAATTTAGCGAAATTCGCCTTCAACGGCGCACAGCCAGGGGTATGTACTCAAGCTAGCACGCATGAACAGAGGTGATACCAGCTGAATGAAGTCCTACTCAACCTTTAGATTGCGGCAGGAGCCGCACAATTTCACAGGCAAAAAGTCAGAGGGATGACACAAGGGGCTATGTGAACATTTTTTGTATAACAAAAAGCTCTTTAGCATAACCACTTCACCGCCTTCATCGCCTTTCCAGGAAGCAAGGCGGAAAACAGGCAAACAGCAACGCTAGCAGTTGGAAGTGTTTACTCCGCACACCGGTGCTTATTAAAGACAATAGAAAAGAAGCGTTACTTGAGACCTGCTGGGATCTGCCGTACCGCCAGCTTTTTCCCCAGAATGTAACGAACGTGTACCGGTGCGTCAAGGGGAAAAAACAAGCGTATTGTTTTTTGTTCAGCACAATAATCACCCTTTGAAGTTGTGCCACGAAACAGTATACATGTCCTCGTCGGACCATGAAACGAGCCATAAAATTAGGATCGTTTTAAACACTCGCATCCTACTGCCATCGGCGCTCTTTGTCACCACATGTGCGCCTCAATCCGCGACAAAGCGTTCGTTTGTCTCTTGAGCCCCTGTGAACAAAGCTTTCTTCTAACAAGTCTTCCTGCTGGCAAGTTTTTTATGGCTCAAATGAGGCATTCGAAACGCGAAGGACGAAAGAAAGAACAGGGAGGAAGGTTAACACCATACAACACCGTGCACACAGACTGTATATTAGCGGCGCATATATAGGGCGCACGCTTGCGGGTTTGGTGGCTCCATGTTTTAGCGTTGTTTCCTAAAAAAAATTAGGGCAGCTACGCACTAGTAGTGCGAATACTAAGGAAGCAGCGGAGCTAGTGGCGTTACCCTCCTCTTTTCCCTCTTCATCATCTCACTTCCCTTTCCCACCCCTTGCTATACTATACTATACAAGACGGCTCCACTAAAGTGAAACCTGGGGTGATGCGAAGCTCCGGTGTTTCCCATAGAGACACGTCAACAGCAATGAGAGGACAGCATCTTCTCATTGCCACAAACAGCGTCGAGCGCCCAGCGGCCATCGCAGAAACAGAGCTTTTCCTGAGCCAACGCGCCGTTTATCTACCACTCGGAGAAGCGCACGTGGCGTTGTCTCTCGCGGGAAAGTGCGCGTTTTCGCGACATTTTCCTGTGCGAACATATTCTCGCGACATTTCCTGTTCTCGCGACATTTTCCTGTGTCTTATTTGCCAATTGCATTGCCGTGACGGGCGACGACACGAAACACCGTGACGGGCTACGACGACAGGAGATGCCGACAGCCCGAGCGCATAAGGTGCTTCGCGCCCAATAAATCAGCTGATCTCAGCTAGCTCCTGTCTTGGGCACTTCTTTCCTCTAACTCCTATTACTTTCTTTCCTTCACACTAAAAATACCTTATGCGGCACGCTATTTTTGCCGACGAATGTGTTGTTCTGCTCCCTTAATTCTTCTGTCCCGGCGTAAGTGAAATCCCTACCGTGTTTTCCCTACAATGTTCCTACAGTGTTCTTCAATTTGTGAAATGCTTACGATATATTTGGTTCTACGTAATCTTGAAACTAAGTTTTGAAGGAATAAAGATGTCTGCGGAAATATGGCTATGCTTTCTTTACGTTCTGGGCGAACTAAATGATGCACCATGGTTGGCGTTGGATTAAATGAAAATGTCATACTATGGTAATCTGCAGGATATTGTGAAAGCTCGCGTGAGAGTTTTCCCGAGTCGACGGTGAAGTTTACGTTATGCTTTGCGGCGATGCAGAAGAAATTAATATTAACACGATAGTATTGAGAGTTCGTTTCGCAGAAATTGCCGTGTTGGCGTCAGCATCGCTGGTTGTGAGCGAAAAATCAGCGTTGTCCGTGGCAAAAATCCAGAAAGATACAAATAAAATAAATAATTAAAACGTTATGTTCGAGTGAGAGTCAAACCCAGGCCTTCTACGTGGCAAGCATGTTATCTACCACAGAGCCATGTCATTGCTTGAAACTGCTTCAGAAAGGTGCGCTGTATGTATGTCACGAGGAGTCTCCTTAACGCATGTAGTAATATTGCGTGGCAGAATCTTAGAGTCGCGCCAGGCGTCAAAACACGTGAATTGAGCAACGAGTGCTTGTTTTAAAGGCCCACCCAATGCAAAGCGCTCAGGCATATTTTATCATGATCAGCTGCAAAAGCATCAACAATATGAGCAGCTGCGTCGATTTGCGTCTTGTCTTGCGGACGCGTAGTGGGCCGTTCGCTGATTCGCAAAAGGAGGAACTATGGCGTAGTGGGCACTTCGCAACTGTACTTACAGTAGGCATTCTAGGATGGTTTGAAACCACCAATGTTACGCGCACAGACGTTCGTTTCCTTGTGGCATGGTTCAGACATCCACCGAGAATCGAATCGAGGCTAGCAATTGAGACGGCGATGCACACGGGGCCCGATTACACTATCGCATTTTTCCCATTGAAGGTGAAGCTCAAGCGTACTCCAAGTTTTTGTCAAAGTAACACCGTCTGCATGAACGTGAAGTTGGTTTGGTGCGTAGAGGGCGTCAGGCAAGGACTCGGGAACCAAGCAAATAACACTGAACTATCTATTGAAGCTGGGACCAACTTGGAATAACTGAAGATTTCTCAAACTGGTCCTCCTTTTTGAGGCGTTTTTAAAAGCTGACAATGCTGTACCGTTACCTTTAGAGAAGTGAATTTCTCCGAGACATTTTGAACAAAATAATTTTTATAGCCACTTCATACCTCAGGACATGTGTTATGAACCACGTCGACGGTTCTTCTGTTCTTCGGAAGGAAGTCAACGTATACGACAGTGTTTATACATAGTGGCTGATTATTGGCCGTATTTTAAGGTTCATTGCTTAAAGTATGGGTTCTTGCGACTATCGCTACTACATCTTCCTCGTGTCCTCTGGTGCGTGTTTGGTTCCAGCATACTGAATACGGTTGTACGCATGCTAAGTTATGACACGCAGTTATTCGTTATTATTGTTCTCCACTTGCCAGAGCTGTCAAACGCGCACACAACGGACTTAAAGTGCACACTTAAAACGGTCTTAAAATGCGTTTATAGGGAGTGGTGTGAATACAGGGCCGCGGATTGACTTGGTACTGCATAACAGGAAGCCTGCTTTACCGTCGGCGTGGTTCGACCCGTTATGGCAATATATATTCGGGATTGGCCCATGTGTTTTACTGACGAACGATGATGACCCGAGAAATTCGGAACAGCACATCACTAGTGCCTTCGCAGTAAACCAATAGAACGAACACTGGTACCGACGTCGTCGCGGTGCTAAAGCCCAGCGGCTGTTTTTAATGGCAGAGGCCCTCCGTTATTGTTCATTCGGCTTCTTAAAATATGAAGTGGCTGGCCACGTCTTCCGTCTCAGCTTTCCTGGGGGGTGATTGCTCGAAGGCTTAGTTCGCGTGTGGCTTTTTGGTCCTGTATTGTCCCACTTTTCTACGGTACAGTAAGTAAGTACTTTTTGTGGTAGGCTATTGCAGAGAATCTTGCTTGCCCTGCGTGGGGTCAGCTCATCTCACCTGTTTGTTTCGTAGCTCGAATCCTGCGTGTTTTAGTTGTACCGAGTTGCGTGTTTCGAGCTGTACCGAACTGCTTGCAAAATTTAGCTGCGTTCTTCATGGTTTTCTTCCATTGCCACGACCAAGAAAATTGGAAGTTAATATATTATTGCGTGGTGAAGATAACGGAAGGGGAACTGTGGTCAGGTTAACATAACGGAACACTTTTTGTGCTGACACTTCTACCTCCTTTAAAATCCAACTGAATACTTAAGAGCTAGTTTCTTGTCAACTCCGAGTTTCATTTCCTGCACGGCATTGGAGCCTACGTAAAAGTATCGACACGCTAGCGTAGGACAGCAAAAGAGAATCTAGCCCTGTATTTCTGGCCACGCTGTATACACAGGGTGTTTCAGCTAAATTGTGCCAACTCTCTGTTTCAATTTTGCGCTGGAAAAGCTGGAAAACAAATTAAGCAGAACATTTACTTTAGCATAGACGAAATAATCTGACGACGATGCCCAAGGGCTACAGCTTTTGTACTGACGATTTTTCGCTAGAGCTACTATTTGCAAAGTTTATTAAGCAGTCCTTATTTATTACCCTGCTTGGCGACTTGTAAAAGTATCATAACGTGCTCCTTATGGCTGAAAACAATACTGGGCCAATTAGGCACGGGTAGTGCATTTCGTTTTGTTTTAGGGGCGAAGCTCCTTAAGGCGGCACCCGTTCGTCCCTCGTAGTCGTCGTCATCGTAGTAGTCCGTAACAAGTCTTACGCTTTGACCTCCAAGGTGGTGCCGGTGGGAGATTTCTCCTGTGCGTTGTTGAACAATAAAAAATTCGCAGCGTGCGCGTTAACTAAAAGCCGAATTCTTCTGTCTCTCATTCCCCATTAGCAGCCATTGGCATGTTCCAGTAGGAAACGTTAGTAGAAGTAGAAGTGTAAGTGTTAGCTAAAAGCCGACTTCTTCTGTCTCTCGTTCCCATTAGCAGCCATTGTTTACCTCCAAGGTAGTGCCTGGTGAGATTTCTCCTGTGCGTGATTAAACAATAAAAATTTTGTTCAAAACGCCGTTGATTGATGAAATAAACCAACGAAAGACGCCAGATGTTTTGTAAAAGCAGAACGAAAGAACGCCAGATGTTTTAGGGGCGAAGCTCCTTAAGGCGGCACCCGTTCGTCCCTCGTAGTCGTAGTCGTAGTGCGTAACCAGTCTTACGCTTTGACCTCCAAGGTGGTGCCGGTGGGAGATTTTTCCTGCGCGTTGTTGAACAATAAAAAATTCGCAGCGGTAGCTAAAAGCCGACTTCTTCTGTCTCTCATTCCCATTAGCAGCTATTCTTTACCTCCAAGGTAGTGCCTGGTGAGATTTCTCCTGTGCGTGATTAAACAATAAAAATTTTGTTCAAAACGCCGTTGATTGATGAAATAAACCAACGAAAGACGCCAGATGTCTTGTAAAAGCAAAACGGAAGAACGCCAGATGTTTCTAAAGCAAAACGAAAAGACGCCAGCTGCTTAACGAAAGACGCCAGATGTTTTCTAAAGCAATGCTTTTCTAAACAATGAAAATTCACAGCGTACATCTAAAATTAAAGTGAGCTGCAAGTCGTCATAACTCATCGAACCTTTAGTATAAACGCGCCCGATCTCACGTCGGTGATGATGTACTGGGCAGAATTCACGGAAGATTCACGGTTTACCGATGAACCTCCGCAGCTTCGCCCACTCATCATCATTCACTCCGTGGATATGCTGTGATTTTTTTTTTTAGTAATTGGCACAAGTTAGCTTTCTTTTGCTCCAAAGGGTCGTAAACAACGGAAACCGGGATTTAGTGCTATGAAAAGCACATAGTCACTGACACCTTCTGACTTTTACGAGCTGAGCTTGTATTCTTAAGCGCTGACACTCTGCTTGCGCAGCCGACCTTTTTTAGCACATATACTGGAGTCACAGACTGAGGCGAACTGAATATATAGAAAAAACACTGCTGAAGCGCCAGTTCAGTTTGGTTAGTAGGCATAATATTGAAAAACGGGCCAGTGTAAATTGCGTAAGCTTGCCAGTTGACCTGACTGGTTCTTGAACAGTGTTACTCCAAGTCTGCCTCTTAGCATTTCAGTGTTACATTTATTGGAGGCCGAAGAGACAGCTTTGAGCT
This sequence comes from Rhipicephalus sanguineus, assembly GCF_013339695.2. Lineage (NCBI taxonomy): Eukaryota > Metazoa > Arthropoda > Arachnida > Ixodida > Ixodidae > Rhipicephalus > Rhipicephalus sanguineus. The sequence goes on along the minus strand of NC_051180.1, from coordinate 99,846,818 downwards.
TGAGATTTCAAGCGAATGGCATATTATTCCTGTTCTGTAGTTCGTGCGCAACAACCTATTGGGACTTATCGATTTGTTCGTGCCCTGCTGGGCCATAATTATTTTATGACGCCTTCCGTGTACCTTACGCAGCTATACGCGGCTTTACCTGAGTGTAACTCAAGCAATCTACATTTTTTTCATTATTTCTATAGCGAAGGAAGTGAAATTTCCAATATATGCAAACGATTGGGTATGTGAAAGAAAGCATTTTATACCTTCATGCCATGCCTTCGATAAACGTGGTTTCTGTCAAGCACGAGATTTTAATGACTGCCAAGAGATGTGTTTCTTAATAATGTCTTTCAGCTAGTGTTAGTGCTTGACATAATTTTTCGTAAAACTTGAAAATAACAATATCGCTCTCCGGAGATGTTTCAATACTTCTCTGTTGGAAAGCTCTCCTTCTGAAGTAATGGCATGGGCGGAGCGTAGCCGCTTCAAGAGGAAACGAAACAAGATGAAATAGAATCAACCCGCGTCACATAGAAACCAACTTGCAGACAATAATCGCACAAAAAATTACAGAGGGAACTCGAAAAAGAAAGAATTCTTCAAGCACGGCTTGTGGAACCTTTTATGGAACCACGTATTGAATGTCAATCTTGTCCCCGCAGAAGAAAAAAAAACAGCAGGAAAGCCGGAGGAAGTAGGAAATGTAATGAAAATGCGATTGATTCGTATAGAGGACCTTGTTGTACACAAAGTTCGTAGCGGTGAGCTGCTTACGGAGGCAGGGGGAGAGTGGATGAAGCAACAGAGCACAACGAGTTGTGCCGGATTGAATTCAACTTTGCCCTCTGAGCAGAAATTCTTTCTTCTTTCGTTTTTGTTTTCTACCGAGTACTTCGCAAACTCGAAAGCCTTATCGGGTTTTTGTACGTAGGGTGCGAAGCCCACACCACAGCGGCCGCCCTCCTTTGAAATGTTTTGCATTGTTTCTCTAACGATGTCGCTGCAGTAAAAAGGGCTCGAATTTCTCGAAGAAAGGGTGATTTATGATCATGAACCATTTTTTCCTTAGGTTGACTTAAAAATAAACATGCAGTTTCCGGGGTCTTGTGCGTATTAAGGAAAGAATGCATCGATTTATTTATTTATTCAGTATCGAGCTTAACGCATGTAGAGGCTTTCCTTAGCTCCACCGAAAAACAAAAATCTCTGGCCAAACAACTTTGGCAGCTCGCCTAAATTTCGCAATTTAAATAATCACTCCGAGAAGAATATTTTTCTTTTTATTTTTTGGAAAAAAGCGAGGACACGCTTTTCCAATTATTTTTACGTCCGGAAGATGTTTCTTTCTAGAAAATCTTACAAGAAGAAATGTATAGATAATGTGAAAGTTTAACGGCGATTCACGGTAGGGGATTTTGCTGACGATAGGAAGCAGCTTTATTGCAAACCGAAACGAATACGCGCGTCATTTAAATTAGTCATAGCGTTGATGCAACAGCTGAATCTCTGACTGATGATAATTAGTGCATTAGGCGGATCATTGCCTTCGCTCTCTGTCCCTACGCCACCATCACCTCAATCCATGATCCTCGCCTTGCTCGGCGCAAGACGGTGCACTCCCGACAGCTCTCAGTTGATCCCGCAATCTACCAGTCACGGGCCGCAATAGGAATTTAATGACATTTAACTTTAAATATGTCCCTTTCCCTTTGGTAGACAATTACTGCATGTAACACTGAGCGACCACGGCTGTTTCTCTTTACGTCTTCGAGACTGGGGCAATTTCGTTGAAATAGACTGTAGAACCGTGACCCGCTCAATAAAACAGAGCGAAGACAGCAGGCAAGAACATATACATGCTCGAAGCTGATTTACATTAATTTAAAGCTTCATGTTCTGCAGAAATTAGGTACGTATTTATGCATATGTAAATAAGCACATCGAGAACAAAGTAGATTTGATGAAAACAGCATAGACATTTATGTTCAGGAGGTCTGATGCGGTGCCTTCAGATAATTAAGTTCTGGAAATGTTACACTGTCCCTTACGCAATCGCCTAGCAGGACTCGAAAGTAATTTCGAAGTACTCTGGTTGCAGTCAAATTCTCCTACGTGGCTCTCGAACAACTCGGTCATCAACTCAAGAAAGAGACTTTTTCCACGAATGTTTCCTCACACTCTTGGTGTGTCCATGGTCCTTTTCCTCCACTCCTTCTTTTATTACCTTTTTTTTTTACTTGACAGCAAGGGGCTTCTGGCGAAGAGGTACTGGCGTTTCTTCGGATAAAAAAAAAAAGACAAGCGCAAGAACAAACTACACGCGTGGATCAAGCATCCGCCAGCTTTAAAAGTTCTCCTTGTTAGGGCTCCGCCGGACACTTTATGGTCCGCAACCTGATGACAGGCCGCCATACACTTTAAAGTCACCCACATGAGTGATCGGACCCGCGCCTCTACTATAAAGTTTCCTGCTTATGTGCTTCCCCGCAGGGACGTGCTCGTTTTCACCACTCCGCTTTCAAACGACTACGTTGCTCCGAATCAAAATCAGATTTTGCGCATAAAAGATAAACAAGTTCAAGAAACAGCGCGGACAAGCGACATTTTCGATGGACGCTTTGTTGCCACTGGATTATTCTTTTATTTTTGCACGTTTCGCGTCCTGAACACTTTTTTCAAAAACTTGTTCGCACGGTTGTCCTCCCCCCGTGCCAAGCAGCACCGGCCCGAGTCACGTTCTTAGCCACATTCTCTCCAGGCGTTCGCTTGTTGTTTTCTGTGCCTCAAACGGACACGGTTGAGAAGAAAAAGAATTATAATGTCTGAACGCTGAGCGGTTTTGAAGAGGGCACAGCTACCACTCCTCGAAGTTTTTTTGCATGCCGATTCCAGTGACCTCTGCTTTCGAGTACGAATACGGCTCTTCACGATGATAGAGAGAGAATAAAGGAATGATGTTTTTGAAAGAAAGCGAGAAAACATTTTAAGGAAGCCGTCAACGTAACGGAAGTGGACACAAAGTGTCACATTTTCCCGAGGGATTGCTATGTGTGTTCAAAGGAAATCGCTTAGCGTCTCTGAGGGGAAGTTTTCGAATCGCAGCTGTCATTTAGGTACACTGGAACAGAAAAAACTGTACATATCGGCAACGACAATTCGCTAAGCTTCGTCGCAGCTTTAAAAAAAAGTTAATTTATTTAATGTACGTGGTGATGTCTTCTGTCAGAGCAATCAAAAGATCTACCTAAATTTTGCGTGATTCAGGAAGTTTAGCGAAACTAGAGATGTAATGTTCACCTAACTGATTTATTATGTCATGCCCGGCGTATAGTGTACAGTACCCGACGATTTAAACGCGATACTCGGAGCGCGTGGCTGCTGACGATGAAGGTGACGGTGAGGGCGAGGGTTCGTGACGCAAGGTGGCTGCATCCGGTAGACAGCCGTTCGGTCTGTGGTTCTTGGTTGCGTTATTGCGTTAGTCTATAAGGAAATCCGTACATTATACGTGTGGGATCTGTTACGATGGAATCTACAATACAATCCGCTTCAAACAGGTGCATGTGATTTTTTTTTCAAGAATATCTGTCCATGTGGCGGGCTGCCGGATTTACAATAGAGGGGATGAATATAAAACGGAGAGTACTTAGGGTACCTTGCAAACAAGTATCGAGAAACTTCAACAACCTTGTTTGATAGCTTAATTGTATGCATACGTAATCTGATGTCCTACTTCGTTCTTTAGGTTGTGCAGATTGTTAGGTAATAGGTTGGTTGACGCAGTTCCCCTTTCTTGTGCAGCTAGCAGTGATAAGCAATTAGTGTCGCAGCAGTTACTAATACGCCCTCGTAATAATTCGTGACAACTGTTTATTAAATAGAGACCTGACTTTGAAAGCCCATGTACGAGAAGTGCTGCGTTCACGCACGTAAAAGCTGAAGTGTCTTTGTGTGTCGTTTAAGCATACGGCAATCGCAAGCATTTGCTGTTGTGAACCTTTTTATCGGAACGTTTGCGAGCCCACGTGCCCACTGCGGAGCCTCGCTAATGAAGACGCTCGCATTAACTCAATTACGCGTCATTTGTCCCAAATACGAGAAGACTTTGTACAACGAATCATTAAAAAACGCGAACCCTTATTTACCGAGCTTGACATGACGCTACTTAGACCGTGTCCGCGCCTTGAAGTCTTACCATCTTTCGAATAGCGCTAAGGCCATTGGACTGCTCAGAAGATGAGCCTGAATCTCAGCTAGGCATCACAAAAGTTGCGACACTTCGTTCCGAAACCCGTACTTGCTCACAGAAAATGGATGGATGGAGCGATGGATGGATGCTATTAGCGCGCACTTTGTAACGGGGCGGTAACGTGTGGGCCACCAAGCTAAGAAGTCGACATTGTTATTATTTACATTCGGCCTAATGTCCTGCCTACCTGAATTCAGGTTTCCTTCCTCTGGACAAGTTAAGTTAGGTTAATAATAATATCTGGGGTTTAACGTCCCAAAACCACGATATGATTATGAGAGACGTCGTAGTGGAGGGCTCCGGAAATTTCGACCACCTGGGGTTCTTTAACGTGCACCTAAATCTAAGTACACGGGCCTCAGACATTTTCGCCTCCATCGAAAATGCAGCCGCCGCGGCCGGGATTCGATCCCGCGACCTTCGGGTCCGCAGTCCAGCGCCATAACCACTAGACCACCGTGGCGGGGCCGAGTTAAGTTAGGTTAAGTTAAGTCAAGTTAGGACAAGCTATGTTTTGCTAGTAATGTGAAGCTCTTGCTAGAGATGCCAAGTATGACTAGACTTGGTTAGGCTGGGCTAGAGATGTCGCGTGACCACCTGTTACTTGATGTTGTAATTTTAGTCACGTGAATACCTGTTACGTGGTTCATGGCGGGAACTTCTCACGTGACTAGTTATTACGCGATGTCGCGTGATTTTTAGTCACGTGACTAAGTGTTACTTGGTCTTTAGTCACGTGACTAGGTGTTGCGTGATATTACATGTTTCGTAGTCACACGAGTAGTTGCGTTACGTTACATGATAATAGCCACGTGACTAATTACGTAACGCAACGTGTCTTTTTAGTCACGTGACTAGATGTTACATGATGTTACGCAATTTTTAGTCGCGCGACTAGTTATTCCGTGATGTTACATATTTTTATTCACGTTAGTATTTTTACGGAATGTTAGTTTATTTTTAGTCGCGTGACTAGTTGTTACGTGATGTTACGTGATCTTTAATCGCGTAACACACTCGAGCATGATAGTTTTTGTATTCCACGCTGGACAAATCGGAGCGAAGCAGAAATTGAAAAGGACGCCGCGAGCGCATACCGGCTCATGATGATAATTCCTGTACGCACTACCAGGCGCAACGAAAAGCTTAAAGAGTTCGGCTCTTAAAACTAATGATTTCGCAGCCCAGCTTTCTTCACCATAACGCAGATTAACCTTAGTTTTCCTATTTCTGCGACACTTTTGTGGTGGTTAGCGCCACTTGGCAACAGTGATCCGGGAACAATGAGCAGTGCATCGCTGCAGTATTCGCTGTCACCGAGGCAAAAATTAGGCGAAGCTTTTAAGACCGGAAATAATGTGTCTCCAAAGCAGCTGTCACATGTGTATTTACGTAGACCTTCGATACTGCTGCACCCCGCTAATATTTTCCATCGTGATCGTAGATAATACCACGTGCAGTTCTGGGGATGTTGCTCTTTGGGTGCATGGTTTTTTGTGGCGGTATTGGGCTCGGCGTCTGATATCGGTGTGCGCGAGATTCGCGTGATTTTTGCGGCAAGAGGTTAATAATTATTTTTTAGGGTTTAATGGCAGACTCCCTAGTGGCAGACTCCCTAGTGGAGGGCTCCGGAAATTTCGACCACCTGGGGTCCTTTTAATGTGCACCACAATTAAAGAACATGGGCCTCGAGCATTTTAGCCTCCATTGAAAATGCCACCGCCGTGGCCGAGATTCGATCCCGAGAACTGCGGGTCAGCAGTCGAGCACCGTAACCACATGGCGAGAGGTTTACCCCTACTTCTTGATCTCCCATCTGTCTTCGCCTACAAGCCACTCTTTTCAAAGATATACCGTTACCTTTATTACATTGTCACCATTGTGGATGATCCCAAAACCACGGACGTGCAGAAGCGGTACACGATTCCGTCCGCATGCCACTCGATCCATCGATCTTGTGAGAGTCGTCACTGCTAAGATGAATGGTTCCTCTCTATTGACCGGGCTCTAGCATTTACACAGTGTATCAAGGAACAATGAAGACAGTTTGCCCAGCATTGGTTATCTCGATCCAACACACGTTTCTATGTCATCTCTTACGTGTTTTGGTTGCCCGTCACAGTGGATGCTTGCTTAGTCCTTCGGAATGCAGTACTTGAATGTTCACAGTCACTAGTTTGCTAATGTTATAGGGCTTGCAATACGCAAGCTATAAAAATATTTAGTTTATACGCAAGTTTCTCATTTTTGGTTTATCACCGTCGTACTAGAACCATCGACGGAAGTTGCAAAGCTGGTGGCCCTATCTTGTGGCGTTTTGTCCCACTACTAGGACTTAGTACTGTTCTCGAAGAAAAATCGTTAAAGCTCTACTAATTATTTGCTATGTAACTATATTGACTCTCGAAACCAGTGCAATAAAGAATGTGCAAGCAATTGATTATTAGTTGTTCGTGTTTCTGGTTAGAGTCTGCGTTGTCTGATGTCGCTACCATCCCTATTGCTGCCGTATAATTCTCCGGTTACCCGCTGAACCGCGATCACTGGCAAGCGTTTTGCCTATGTTTTTAGGGGCGAAGCTCCTTAAGGCGTCACCCGTTCGTCCCTCGTAGTCGTAGTAGTGCGCAACCAGTCGTAACGCTAGTACCAGGTCTTGACCTCAAAGGTGGTGCCGGTGGGAGATTTTTCCTGTGCGTTGTTGAACAATAAAAAATTCGCAGCGTGCGCGTTAACTAAAAGCCCAATTCTTCTGCCTATCATTCCCCATTAGCAGCCATTGGCATGTTCCAGTAGGAAACGTTAGTAGAAGTAGAAGTGTAAGTGTTAGCTAAAAGCCGACTTCTTCTGTCTCTCATTCCCATTAACAGCCATTGTTTACCTCCAAGGTAGTGCGTGGTGATATTTCTCCTGTGCGTGATTAAACAATAAAAATTTTGTTCAAAGCGCCGTCGATTGGTGAAATAAATAAACGAAAGACACCAGATGTTTTCTAAAAGCAAAAGAAAAGAACGCCAGATGTTTCTAATGCAAAACAAAAAGACGCCCGCTGCTTAACGAAAGACGCCAGATGTTTTCTAAAGCAATGGTTTTCTAAACAATGAAAATTCACTGCGTACATGTAAAATTAAAGTGAGCTGCAAGTCGTCATAACTCATCGAACCTTTAGTATAAACGCGCCCGATCTCACGTCGGTGATGATGTACTGGGCAGAATTCACGGAAGATTCACGGTTTACCGATGAACCTCCGCAGCTTCGCCCACTCATCATCATTCACTCCGTGGATATGCTGTGATTTTTTTAGGTCTTCGTAAAAGGTTTTAGTAACTAGTGCGTGTTTTCTGAAAAAAAAACTTTTTAGCGTAGTGGTAGGCCCTTGTTATTTGCATTACTGTAAATACTACCGAAAGCTCACTAAACTCACTACCAGTGGTACTGTGCTGATAATAAACGTATGCCAAAACATTTTTCCACGCTTTGATGGCAACCTGAGGAATAGTAGAAATAGCCATGTCGTGGTAGAACAAAAGGAGCATGAGAAGACAACCACTCGAATGATCTAATACAGTGCACATCATCACATTTTAGTTTATTCGTATGGTAGAGAGAGAGAGAAAAGACATTTATTTGGTCCTCAGGGAAGACTATGAGATGTTTACATATCCAACTCATGGCTAGTCCCATGTCGGGACGAGGAGGCCGAGCCTCTCCGCCCTCTTACGGGCCTTCCGCACAGCCAGGAGCTGGACGTCGTAGCTGAGGTCGTTGATAGCAGCGGTCCACCAGGCTTCTTGACTAGTCCTGCAAGGCAGGGCATCGCCAGAGCATGTGTTTCAATAAGCTAACGTCACCGCAGTCTGGGCATGGATGTATTCGCATGTGTTCTCATGTGTTCTACTCATGAAGCTCCTTGAAGGATACGAATCCGTTTAGAGCATTTTCAGCGTGATAATTTGCTCTACCAAGTTTGTGGTGAGGGGATCAAAACAGCCGTGTAATCCCCCTGTAGTGCGAGATAATCTCGTGAAAGGTGACTAGTGAATCGCCGAACTCGAGCTGTTCCGAACCATTAGAAGGCCCCACATCGCCGCGGCATACGAATCCTCGCGCACGATTATGAGCGATCTCGTCGGGGTTCGGTTGGCCCGGTATTACGTCCAGACCCATGTGAGCCGGGAACCAGACAATGTGGACAATGTGGTGCAAGAGCCTGCCGTTAAGGACCCTCGCGGCCTCTCTGGAGATTAGACCCGACTGAAAAGCCTTGACGGCAGCTCGTGAGTCAGTGTAAATGGTGGTGCGTTTCGGATCCAGTAGTGCCGTAGCCATAGCTACCTGTTGAGTTACTTCTGCCATTGATATATGAAGTGAGGCTGACGAGAGAAGGTCTCCTTTGTGATCGACTATAGCGACCGGAAGTCTGCAAGCGTTTTCGTGACGGGCTGCGTCTACGAAAGCTTCTGTACCCACTGTGTTCTTCAAGAGTGCTTTGGCCTTCGCGAGCCTTCGACCCTTATTGAATTATGGATAGACGTTTCTTGGGAATGGGTCAACAATGAAGGATTCCCTGACTTGACTGCCTAGTTGAATAGCCTCGCCTTTGTTAATGCCGGGTTGCAGGCCTGCGGCAAGTAGCAGGTACCTTCAGCTTTAGTTCCAGATAATCTGATAATTTGCGCCCTCCTTTGTGCTTCTGCTAGCTCATCCATGGTATTATGGACCCCTAACTTCATAAAAGCTTCCGTCCAGGTTCTAATTGGGATACCGAGCACTTTCTTGATACTTTTGTGCATAAGTGTATCTATCTTATTCTTTTCTGATTTTGTCCACTTAAGAGCCGATACTATGTAGTTGACGTGGCTCATAAGGAAGGCACGATGAACCCTAAGCAGCATGTCCTCCCCTATTCCACCTTTCCTACCGGAAACTCTCATGATTAGCCTCATGACGTTTTCCGTCTTTGTGTTTAGATGAGCTATGGCCCTGGCATTACATCCTTTTGCATCTATCACGAGACCCAAGATATAAATAGAATCAACTCGTGAGATGTCGTATCCGTCTTTGTTGTGGATACTGATGGGTATTTGATTAAGGGGGGTTAAACCCCTAGCTCCCTGTCGTGCTTGTCTAATACAGCAGGAGCTCTGATTTCTCCGGAGAGAGTGCAAGTCCTGTGTCCGCCAGGAAAGACTCAGTCGCATCTAGAGCTTCTTGGAGGGCTTGTTCCACAGTAGCCTCTTAACCCGCTGGACAAATAAAATTATATCCGAACCAGCAACCGTGAACATAGAATGGTACAAGCGAGGAGTTTATGTGAAAGCTTGTACATAACTGAGCCTAAACAGATGTATCGACAACGAAAAAGAAAGCACTTTTTTAGAAAGCCAACCGCGAGTAAGAAATCATGAAAGATAACACAACTTCGAAGTGTTTTAAAAAATGTCAATGAATACAGGACAGGGGAACATGACGAAATTGGGCGGATAAGGCATGGCGCACGATTTCATCACGCATCTTCGGAGAAGCTCCGCTTAGAAATGGACCCAATACAAGACCGTCGGGCACAAAGCCCTTCACACAATTAACAATAACCGCAGGAGGAAGTACGTACCGAAGAAGTGTATAAAATTGTTGAAATGTTGAAATCTCTTATCAACGTTTCACATGATGTGTATTATGATTTAAACAAATAACCTAAAAAAGGCTTTCTCAAGAGAACTTCCAATGCAGAAGAGCCCAAATAAAGCCCAGCTGGTACATGTTGCTCGAAGAAAAGCGAGCAAATTCATGGGACATGAGAAAAAAGCAGACGCACACAACGCTGGCACTAACGCAGTTGTTAGTTCCAATCTGGAACTAACAAGTTCCAGCGTTGTGTGCGTCTGCTTCTTTCTCATGTGCCGTAGCATTTGTTGGCTTTTCTTCAAGTAACTTTCAATCATTTTGACTTTACGTCGATCGCTTTCCCAGGCGGCAGCATGGCCAAAGACCTATTTCGGCCTTGAAGAAAAATTGTTCACAAAGAAATTCTGAAGAACGCAGCGATATGCTGCAGAACCAGCGCCTGTGCCTGGGATATTGAGCTGCAGTGCCACTGTGCTGTGACTATGCATCATATATTCAGCGTAGATGTTTCGGAGCTCCGGACCAATGATGTATGAGTTTCCACACATCAATGCCAGCTAATGTTTACTGTAGAAATAGCGTGGCAATAAGAAATAGCTTCAGTCTTATCGAAAGACGCAGGTGGTACGCCTTTAAGCTATACCTCTCCTATGAAAGCAATCTTTTTCTTCCTGCATTTTGATATTCTGAAGGTGCTTGACATAGTGCTGGCTCGTCTGTTTTGCCAACTATGCCTCTCGTATATAGAGAAACCTTGTTGATAGCAGGAATGTCGAAAGTGTTGGGGAGAAGAGTGGGCGTTTGAGAATTGTGGGCCTCGCAGACTTCTTCCTGTTCACAAAGTTCAAGAGAAGCCTGAAAGGTCACCGTTTTGGCGGTGTTCCCGCCATCCATCGGACTGTCACAAAGTCTCTGAAAGAGCTTACGGCAGCTGACTTTCAGGCAGCTATTTCAGCATGGGCATCGCGTTAAAGAGGTGTATCGATGCCCAATGAGACTAGTTTGAAGAATGTTTACAAAATTTAGCGATCGGATCAAGAAATTCTGTATACCATACCCAATCTCACTACTTCACGGAAAAACCCTGTAAGTCTCCTCCAACATACCCGCATGGAATGTCCTAAATGCAAGTGTGAGAGAAACGGCCTTTTCGTTGGGTACTGCCTTTTATAGCGTATATTACTCACCATTAGGTAAGACCAATTTATGGGCACCCTTACTATCGTTTGTGGCACTCGATCAGCCGAAGAACATATAGGATTTTTTAATTATTTTTTCAGGTCACCACAGATATGTCTTTTTAGGCTCAGACTCGCTCATTTAGACGCCTGCTGAAGCATCAGTGAATTATCATATTTCATGTACGGTGATGAAACACCTTAGGCTTCTGACCCTTTCAATAAAACCGTCTAATATATTGCATTGTTTCGTCAGGAACTTTGTTTGACTAAGAGACGCCAAAGTGGAGACGCTGTGTAAAGAGGACGAAATGTCTCATCAAAACATAATTATGAAGTTGGACGTACCATCAATGTTGTTTCCAAATGTAGGAGTTGTTGAAGTTCTTTCTAGGCATTTGTTGAGTTCCGATTGACAGTTTATTACGAAGAACCGACACGTGCTGACTGAAAATACATTGAAGGTCCCTACTCCACGCTACGTTAGCCTGGAACTGGCACTTGTAGCAGAGTGAAAGATGCTTAATAGAGTGGAAAGACTGTTCCTGCGAAATTTGCAGATGGATGAGTTAGGCTTCTTGCCGTGGTTACGTAAGCCAGGAGTCGGCAACTTAAGGCCCGCAAGGCAGTATTACGCGGACCCCGGCACGACATCAGAACCACACGTCGTCCCCTTGTCACTTCCTATCTGAAGGATGACATGGCAGCTTGACTTCAAATGGTGTTAGATCGGAAGAAAGAGAAGTGGCTTCCAATTGGCAGGGTTTCCCATCTTCACACTTAGCCAGCTAACGCCTTCACTTCATTTCTTTGCACAGGTCCAAAAAAGCGGCAATAGAGATTGTCAAAATCCTCGGTTGGGGAGGCAGCTTCATCCAAGAAAAGGGATATTTGTGTTTCGCGTGCTCGCAGATGTTAAGGCTCTTGAGCTGATACTTAACCTTTTCCAACAGCAGGCTAGTGGGTGTAACCTTTGTCACGTCCCTTTCTGCAAAAGTTTTGTGGGAGATACGGGCAAACCACTTTCTATAAAAAAACTCTGTCGAATATTACGGGGTTTGAAGAGGGAGTTCGAAGTTGGGTTATTTGATAACAAAACAAAAACGTTCGAGTATCATCCCATTCTTTCAGAAGGCTTTTCAGGTGGAGAGATGTATCAGTTGAAACCAGCTGATCTGGAGACAGACGAGGAACTCAAAGACGCATTTGATGCGAAAGACACTGTGGAGTTTTACTATGGCCTCATAGACTTAAAGTCTTCTAGTTTTAGAAAACTGTGGTAGCCTTGACAACAGCGTTGGGCAGTAAATACGTCAGTAAACAGACTTTCTCGGGAATGGAGTTCATCGAATAAAAACTTGCGTTCCCGACAAACTGGTGAACATCTCTAAGACTTTCTGCCTCTGTCGGTGAGCCACCTTCATGTAAATATTTGCGAGTTGGCTAATAATGTCCAGCACCAAAAGTTGCACTGAAAGACTTTTTTGTTTTGTGCTTGTAACATTCGTTTGTAAAGTTCAAGCTTGGTACATGCGTGCTGAAAATGATTATGTTTTCGATTCCAGTTTCACACATTACTGTCAATCCACGGATTTTTTCTTGGCCTGCAAAGCACACCCCCTAGCCCCCCCCCCCCCCCCCCGGCCTCGGCTGCTGAAGTGTATACTTCAGTAGAGTGCTTATTTGGCCGGTTCGTACATGTTCAACGAAAGGAGAAACAGCGCCAAACAAAGGACAGTGAATGAGACGGACCAGGTGCTGACTTACAACCAAGGCTTTATTCCGCACATGGGGGTATATATTAGAATAACAGAGAGCTGAGCTAGTTGGTAAGTACTCATTTTCATGGTTTTTCATGGTTTTCTAAGAATAGAGTTTGCCCAGTTGAAGTTCAACTGTTGTGCGGGTTTCTGCAACCATCTACCGGACACGCCAGGAGGATATGTGCCATATTGACCGCGGAATCATGGCGTCAAGTGAGATTTTACCAGAAATGCCTCAAGGTCCGTTGTTCGACTTCGCGTGACGATCGCCGCCAGAAGCAGATGTACGCCGACTGGATGAGGGTAGCTAACCAGCATGCGGAATTCATATGGAGGGTAAAACTTCGAGAACTTCAACCATGTAAGAGGAAGATTATTTCTACTGTTTCATCGCAAAATAACTTGCTAGTCCTTGGAGGAGCTGCCTTAGATGATAGTCACTGTAAAACCCTAGCCTTAGGTCCTAAATACTGTTTTAAGCCGAACCCACAACCAATAGACGTTTTAAGTTTGCCGCGTATAATCACTAGACTTGTTCCTGAAGAAGAGCGTTCCCACTGCATTTCAGACTGCGTTGCTAGCATCAAGGGTTCTAATATGCATCTCAAGTGTTCTGATCCTGTCCAGCCTTTGGTTAATTACTGTGTCGAAAAGAAACTCAGGCCAGTAATTTCAGATAAGGAAGGGTTTTTTGTAATTATGCCGGACAGTTTGTTCTCAGAAAAAGCATTAACAGCCATAGAAAAGAATTTTAGGACGGTAAAACTTAAGCCATCGGTAGTCAGGCAACGTGCTGTCGACCTTTTGTTAAGACATAATCTTGAGAGAATAGCTTGTAATGTCAAGAAGGCTAAATCACTTACTTTAGAATTGTTTTTTTCAGCCAAAACACATAAGAATGAGATCCCATTTCGAGCAATCGTTTCAGAGCAAGGCACCTGGCAAGTCGCTGTATCTAGTTATTTGCAGAACTGCTTAACCTCTTTGAGTTTTTCAGACCCTTTTCGTATGCGTAATTCTCAGGCACTAGTTCAGTTCCTCTCCGAGGAGAACCCCGGCTGTTGTAAGGCTATTAGTATGGATATTGAAGACCTGTATTATTCTTTACCGCATGAGGAGGTGTTAAATTGTGCTAATGAATGTATTAACGAACAAGCGCACCAGACGGTTTTCACCGATAAATGTGGTGTTTCTACCGGGGCATTTCTAGAAATCCTTTCCATGTATTTAAAGTCGACGCTTGTAGGTTGAAAGGAAGGCGTTTATGTGCAGAAATCAGGGATATGTATTGGTTCTAAGGTTGCTCCGGTTCTTAGTGATTTATACCTTAGCAAGATTGACAATCTTTTGGAAGGCGCCTTAGGTAATTTGGTTATTAAGGTTTTTCGTTATGTTGACGATTACTTGATCTTTTGTAGTGGTGAGGACTTTGAAAAGGTGGTAACTTCCGTGAGCGAAAAATTTGAAATTAATGGAGGTGGGCTGAGCTTTACTAAAGAGGTGCCTCAGAATAATGGAATACAATTTCTAGACATTTCCTTAACGTTCCAGAAGAACCACGTGTGCTGGCAGTATTCTCCCAGATCTTCGAAACCGCTGTTAAATTTTTCGTCGAAGCACTCGAAGGTTGTAAAAAACGGTATCGCCATGTCTTGCCTTAAATCAGCCCTCACCAAGTCGTGTGAGCACAAAATGAGTGATAGCTTTAACGCACAGGTTACGCGTCTTTTAGATGTAGGGTATCCTCGTGATGCAGTGGCCACGGTCGCTGAACGTTTAAAGAAGTCTATTGTGTTAAGTCCGAGCATGGTTGCAGAAAGCGATAAGAAGAAACGTGTCGTAGGTATACCGTACATTCACTGCGTGTCTCACAGGCTAAAGAAAGTAGGAAGTAGATACGGCGTTAATGTTGTTTTCACGGCTGCCAATAAGCTAGGTAAGATTTGCGCCGCTGTGCAGAGGAAGAATGAGCGAGTAAAAGACAAGAAGCGGACCGATATTTGTTTCGTAAAACACACCAACAAATTCACTGATTGCCGTACGAGTGTGGTGTATAAGATCCCTTTCAGCTGCGGTCGCTTCTACGTAGGACAAACGGGCCGGTGCATAAACCAGAGATTGTTGGAACATAAGAGATCGCTAACAGGAGGCTCACCTTCTAATCTATCTTTACATTGCCGAGATTGTAAGTGCACGCCAAAATTCGATGAATGCGCAGTGCTGTACCGTCATAGAAATGAAGAAACGCGCCTGATGATAGAAGCATGGCATATCGAGAATAGTGGTAACGCATGCGTGAGCGAACCGTCGATTAACTTGCATAAAGATGAAATCAAATGCCTTAACAGTTATCTTCAACGTAGACCGCCACGCGTGCAGGATTGATAGGTTCGCCTGTTGCATGGGCATGCGCAGATAAGTTTTCGTGCCTTCTTTCTTTTCAGCCGTTGTGCGTCTCTTCAGTTGTTAGTCGGCGTTTGTGGTGTCCTGACTTCTTTCTTGTGTCCTTGTTTGCACGCCCTGTCTTTTTGGGGTATATATAGCACACTCAACACAAAAGGAAGGAGAGAACAGTGACGTGCAATTTTGTTCCCGAATTCTATGTAAGCATCTGAAAAATTGTAAAGCAGCCATCATCCACTTTGCAGATACGCAATTTCCCTGGTGAGGGGAGCTAACGAAGGCCCACTCACGCACATACCACCGTTTTTGTTAATGCAATGCGCCTCATAAATCTGACGTGGTCGTTGATCACTGCATCGCCGAAGTATCTTGCGTTGATCAAACATAGCATGACAGCCGCATACGGAGCTGTACGCTGCTAGGTGGCTGCCCACAGAACCCTGCATTAGATTGTGGTGTTCTCTGAGGCGGTGATTTACACACCAGCAAGTTTGGCCGATGTAGCAGTGACCGCATGAAAGGAGGATTTCGCATACCGCATTAAGACACCATTCAACAAACATTTTCACGTGTTTCTTATCACACACGCGAGGCCCTCTGTCTTCTGTGTTCACCGTATTGCACATACTACGCACACGTGTGTTTCATGCAACTTGGCCCTCCACCCGAAGAGGCTGCCGACCCCTGGCGTAAGCGACTCGTGATTGTTAGATCCTTTCGCGCGTGGAGCATTATGACCTCGGTTTGAGAAGGAAGCTTACAAAAGACAGCGCGCGTGCTCGACCTGACAGAAAACAAAACGCACCTCGCTTCTTCGCATGAAGAATTTCAATTCTCCCGTTTGACATAACCGCGGAACTCAAGTGATTAATTTACCTTTCTTAATTACTGTCCCAATTGACGTCTTTAATCATATAAAGATGTCTGCCGCTACAGAAGAAGTAACTCTAAAGGCAGCGAGTAAATATCTCATTCAGCGTATTTTTGAGGACTTTGGAGACATTTCTTAAAACACACGGTATGTATCCACGGTGAGTATGCGTCGCTGCATTACGAAAAACAGCACATTTGTCGTCGACAATCCGGACTCGCAATAGCTGTATGTTAAGCGCTTGCAATGCGGATGTCGGATGCATACGAAACCGGATGTCGGTAAGCGCGGATATACGCGCAAATACACACGGATTTTGGATGCATGTTAAGGATGCTGCGACGAGCTGGAGAGCATGACAAGATAATCCGACTGAGCAGGGTGCCGTCTTCTGTTGATATATCTCGTAATGAAAGGGCAGGTAAGTTTGGAGTAATGACGGCTGATTACACATTAGTAAATATAAAAGCACCTATCAAGGGTTGTTTCTACAGAGGTCAGACAGCGCTCAAGTTATAGTGGCAGGAAGAATGAGAATCAAGGGTACACAAGAAGCTGCAGATTATTAAACCTACTGCAACGAATGAAAGTCGATTCGCCATCAAAAACGTTTTATTGAATTGGTCCTATGTCGCTTTCGGACAGAACACGCACATTTGGCTCAGAACTTTTTACGCAGAGGAGAAGAAAAACCGGAGTGTGGAGAATGAAAAAACTAGTTCTGTGAATCATATTCACATAACATGAACAGCATTCGGGAAATAGAGAGAACCTTTTTCATGAAATACAGAAAACACTAAAGCGTCTTCATTCACACTTACTATTATTACAACATGCCCCAATCTCCCTAGAAAGCGTTTGTTAGGCTGGTGTTTAGAGACCACCACTCTTCTGAACAAACTCTAAAAGCCAGCATTGTTCATATCAATTCTTTCACTTGACATTTTCGCTGAAAACTACCTTGTGTCTGGTGCATCATAGCCTCTGTTGCTCTTCCGCCATGAAATTAAACATAACTAAATAACTAACACGGTCTGTACAGTATGTGTCGTAAGTGATGAGGAAAAGGAGTCTATGACCGTAGTCTGTCGGATTTACATCGAACTCACTTGGCCTGGGAGAATAACTAGTCGCCGGACGAAAACCGGAAGTACCGAACAAAGGAGTGTAGCGGCCCGTGAACCAGAGATTATCCAGTAATCCTTTCTGGGCTTGTCGTCGCCTTCCATTCACTGGGTACGTGTGTCCACACACAGACGGGTGTGGTCGTACTTGCCAGGTATTGTCAGCCTCGAATATTCTGTTGACTACAAAGAGGATAATTCTTGCTGGCTTCATATGATTTTGTTAGCTTCCGCAGTTAGGACACGCATTTGTTTCACGTCAACATGAAGTTTTGTTTGTACAGAGTTTGAGAGGTTGTCCTTACGGGAAATCGTCTCATTGCGCCCGACAGCAGGCTGGCTTAATGTATGCACGCCAAGTAGCGCTATCGCACTTGATAATTATAAGTTGTTGAAAAGCAGCGCACATAATCTTCGTCGGCGGTCCTTTATGCGTGTTATCAAATTTGATTATTAATTGGTGTTAGTCTAACGAATAAAACAATGAACTTATTTTCAGAAATAATGAAACCTATCTGAGAGATATGAATGCACACGTGGCGTTAGATTTGCAATAAAACTTTTTTGACTTGTTCCATTTTAGATGCCTGAGGTACTACCAGCCGGAGTGGTTTTGACTGACAACGAATTCACGTGAGTTGATCTTTTCTGAACATCATTTATAACTCTCTCAAAGTTTGTGGTATTTGGGTTCCTGGAAAAACAATGTTTCCTATACAACATCGAGAGAGCTGCAAAAAGCAGTTTACGGACGAGAGAGGAGCCAAGGGCTGATTACTTGGTAATTATCGCCATCATACACCTTGAAATAACTATAGCACAAGTAAGCTTCCGCGTAAAATTGATCACGTGTAGTTCCCTAAATTTAAAAAAATATGGCTTGAATGGTTATAGGTGTAAAGAAGTCGAATGCAGGGGCTTGTCAGGCTGCAAATCTGCAGATTTTGTACCATTATCCTCGATGTAAAAGGGTTCATTATAGGTCTTGTAGTACCGCCGTGGTAAACTAAACCAAGTCTAATTATCTTAAGAATACTGGTGATATAGTTGCTGTACGTTATGGGGTCAGAAGATGTTCATGTGTAGCATGAACTCTCTCGTTGCTAAGCATAGATAAATGTTGACCGTTGGCAAGTGGTTTCGTCGTTTATTGGGGAGTGAAATAAAGGGCGACGGTGCGCCCTAGCTGTGATACAAAGTGTTGCCCACGCAAAATAAGTAGGGCGTTCTTTGAGCAAATTTTATGGGAAATGGTAGGAGGCCACTTTATCTGCTTTCAACGCTTCAATGGAACAACAATTAGGGCAGAAAGAAAATGAAGACAGACATACAGAAATAATACAAAGCCAGTCTACTCCTTGTTGCACCGAAGCTGGGCGTAGACATAAAAAGCATATATGGACTGACATTTCAGTAGCGTGGGTGAAGGAAAAAAAACAAGATATTCACAGTAGTTTAGGGCGCCTCATTGTTAGTTGTCTTCGCTAGGACACGTCGCATAAATAACCTTGTTATACGACGCCCCGGGGGACAGCGCAGTGTTGAGCGTAATTGATCGGCTGTCCGCAGCATCGGTCCCCTGCCGACGCAGGATGGATTTATTATCATCATGTTATACTTAGCTGAGCAGCAGCAGCAGCCTACCTACGCGCGCAGCAGTGTGGTGGCCCCCGTGTCGACACGAACGTTACCTAGTTGCCGAGCTAAAACCTCGTTACACAGGTGTGCTCACATACCTAAACGCTGCTCGGACGCTTTCGAATAAGCGAGCAAAAGTCAGTGAAGCGACGTTGACAGCGTAATGATGAGACCCCATTCATTACATCTTGCTTGCATTGCCCCGAAACCAAAGAGCGTCTCCCTGTATTTCTTATTTTAAGTGCGAATGCACTTTATAAGCGACCCTGAATCCGCCGTCCCATAGCAACGGCGCGAGGAGCGGAGAGGAGCGTCTGTAGCAACGGCGCAGCGACGTCACGCCCCACGTGACTGCGCGCGCTCCGCCCTCCGCTCCGTGGCTGCGCGCGCCCCGCGCATTGCCTGTGGTGATGAAGGCCGGCGGCGAGACGCCGAACGAAAGCGTGCGAAGCGAGCCGAGCACCCCGAAGCCGATCTGGCGCTGGGACGCGCGATGCGTGAGCGAGCGCGGACCCTAGAATTCGATCGGCCGGACGCGCGCTTCAAGCGAGACTTCCTGGACCGCAGCTTCGGATATAGCTGCGCGGTGTGCGATCGACTGTGGTTCGACAACAACCTGAGCCCCATCTCGGGCGTGCGCAACGCCGCCAACAAGTTGAACGCGTTGCGGGTTCTTTGGAACGAGTTCGGAAGACAGATCATCATCATGAGTAAAAGTGCTTTGCACTTAAAAACGGCCAGACCTCCGTGGGTCGGCTGGCGCGTGCTCTCTCGCTGCCGTCTCTTTCGCTCGGCTCTGCAGTTTAGTCGCGCGCGCCACCTCATAGCATCACCCCGTGCTTCGCACTTCCTCATACTCCCCTTCGGGGAAATGCGGGTTTTTTTTGTTTCTTGTTATATTTAAGTTACTGCATGAGCGCAGCGGTAATTTTACTGGACGGCAGAACCGTCAACTGTGATGTTTGACTAATGCCGGCCATATTTTGCTCCTGATACCATATTTAATCTGCCTCTGGGCAATATTCATGATTTAAATACAAGCATAGGCGTGCGCGCCGCGAGGACGGGGGGGGGGGGGGAGGGGGGCGCTCCCCCAGCCCTCCATTATTTCGTCTATGCACTCATCGTAAGGGCCTCAGAGCCTCAGAGCCTCAGTGGGAAGGGGCTGGGAAGAGGAGGGAGGGGAGGGGCGCTGCGCTGAAACTCTACCCCCTTCGCTCCCTAACTGAGAACGCAGCGCACGCCAATGAATACTAGTAAATGGAAACTGCCTGGATTATAATATACAACGATGTCTAAAGAATAGCAGTGCATGTAGGCACGGTTTAACAAGATGAAACCTTCGTCTTGTTCATTTTTCTCATCTAAAATTCATTCAGCAACAAATTCAAGGACAGAAAAAAGATATACTAAGGCACACAAGCGCCCCTTGCGTGTTTTTATGAGCCTCTACTGCTCCTTGTACATGTCGCGCTGTTGCCAGTTTAAGCTTGGTTTACTAATTACCTACATCGTTCACAGATAAAACAGAAAAAAATAATTTTTGTGTCGCGCCGTTTCATTTCGCTGACGCGACAGTGTGTTGGAGATGGTTAAGGCTTCTCAGTGTCAATTTTTGTATTTGTGTCATATTTATCTACACAATTTACCAATCCAAAGTCTTCTTCTCTAACCACCGTATTATCGTATTAAACGGTGATGGAGCAGAACAGGCTAAATATTTGTTTAAAAATGTTCATAGTGACACAAGTCACCCAGTTCTGACTGCCACCGTCATATACCACTGACTGCGTTCACTCAAAAAAATTGACTTGTCCCTACAAACAATGAAAATAGTATAACCTGCAGTGTACATTTGTCAACCAGGAAACAAAAATTTCATTTGCCTACCAACCGTAATTATCTCATCTTTCATCCAGTGGCGTCCTTCGGCTCCAATACTCTTCCGCAGATCGAAACCTAGGAGAAAGGTGGCCCAACGAGAAAATTAGCGTGAGTGGTAACAGGCATAAAGTGCTGGTTTACAGAAGAGAGCACCCTGGAGGCTACTAAAGTGCTCCGAAAACTTTTCTCACGCATTTTGGCGCCGTGGTAGAACACCGTCTTTCCTTCTGCTCCTTCTCAACAGCGGCAAGCCGCTGCCGCTCTTGAGAAAGAGCCGCGGTTGATATGGCGTTTCAATTGCTGAAAGATTGGAAAGGATGTAGAGCTCTGTATATTGCACGTAACGTTTGTACTGTAAGCAGGAATTGTCTAGCCCTTACGAAACTCAACGTAGAATAACATTATACTATAGCTCTCAAAGATCTTACAATGAAGAAAGAATTGTTCAAGACTTGTAGCTGTTACAGGCAATTGGCGCAAATAAAAACATTTTAAGTCATTTTCTTGTTTTGCGTTTTAGAGTTCAGTGCGGATAGTGACACCCGTTTATCAGCTGAGCTCCTCGATATATGGGCCTCTTGCTCCACAATACTTCGCTGAGTGCTGGCGGCTTAATTCAAGGAGAGCTGTTTCTCATTGTGGTCGAGGGAAGCACCTGTGATTTCGTATAACCTCAAGTGCTTGCATGCGTTGGCAACGTGCTTTATAAGTGGTGGCAGGGATATAGTTCTGTTTGTGAATTTGTATAACAGCGCACCAAGGGCGCCGCTAAAAATTGTGGCAGAATAGTAAAGATTTTCTAGTAAAACACTTCCTTACTTTATTCAGAGGCTTTAACAATAAAATTCCACCTCAATTTTATTTTTTATTTATTATTTGATAAACAACACAAACTCCTGCTACAAATACACGCGCATTCGTGCAGTGCCACGCAGCCGCTTGCTGGTTATGTTGCATTGCAACGCAATTACTATAGTAGACCCCACTAATTAAACTGCGTCACAAGAATAGCTCGGGCGACTTTGTGGTAACTTATTATGGACAGGGCACGGCAATGAATAGACGGGGACAAACGCAAGAAGATCTTGAGGAGTTCAATGACTCGAAACCAAAAGATTATTTGAAGAACATGCGCAACAGCCGACGTATCTTGAACAAAGCCGCCGCACGTGAGCAGCAATATCATCCAGGTAACAATCAGGTCACTACAAATGGTATAAACACGTGGTTCATAACTAAGAAAAATAAGCGATAAAAGGCGGCCTAGTAGGTAGATTCCCTCTTCGTGTGTTGCCTTCGCTTCGTCCCGTATCTGCGCTGTTTAAGTTTACAACGAGAGCTGTTTTTAGATCATTTCAGCGGCCGTTTTAGGCGCCGTAGTTGTCCGCCGCCGCCGCCGCCGCCGCCGCCGTAGTCCGTAACCACTATCGCTCGAAATAAGAAAAACAAACGAAATAAGAGACAAAATTCCAGAATGGAACGAGGTTCGAACCTGGGCCCTCTGCGTGGGAGCCCAGTATTCAACCTCCGAGCCGTGCCGGTGCTTCAAACTGCTTTGCATAAAGGTCCTATACAGGCTTCATATCGGGAAGTAACCACATTAACATATACATTAAAGCGTGGTAGAAGAGTACAATAAGCACCAAGCGTCGCACCACGCGAATTCTGTAACCAGGCGTCACAAAATGCGAATTACGCAACGATTAGGTTGTTGAATGCTTCCAACCCATTACAATGGGCTCCGCCATAATTTTTCATCGTCATCAGGCACAGCATCAGCAAAGCGCACAATGCCTTACATGCGTTTAGCAGGTACCACGGCTCTCCGCAGACTGACGAAAAATGGCATAGTGCCTGCTTCCCTACTTCTCAAAAATTACAATGATTTATAGCGTAGTGGGTTCATCTCAAGTGCACTTGTATTGGTTGCCAAGGAAGCCTACGAGCGCATGATCCATTTCTTCGGGGTCTCAGTAAAGTAAAAAAATAAGAGAGAGAAAGAAAAGACGGCTCTGTGAAAGCGTCGTGAAGATGCCGAAAATACTTAGACCGGCAAGTTGCATCTCACGATGTCAGTGCCCTCCATACTTGAAAGAGGAGAAAAGATTGACTTTCTTATCCACGAACGTCATTGTTTACAGCATAAGCGGCTGTCTCGCTCTAGACACATCTCAGTCAATCTCTTTCTCTAGCACGAAAGGTTTTCAAGCTTCAATAAGAAAAGATGCGGAAAGCTGCCAAGGACAACCCCCTCGTTCAATTTTGTCATATTATCTATGACATTTTGCGAGAGTATCATATCTTTTATAACACTCGCTATACACCTTCCTTATTAAGCTAGCTGCTAGTTTGAGTGTCTGAAGCATTATTGTGAAACCTATAAGTGAAACACATAAAAAACGAAAATATTTCGCGGCACATTGTGTACTTCTAAACGTGAAAGAGTTTTTTTTTTCTCCATATTTTTGGGTTAAGGCATGAAAACCATGATCTCCATCTGAGAGTATGACAATGTGTGCCTGCAGCACAAAATCACCCGCGGTATTAACGCTTCAAAATCACAGCAATTACCGAATATAGACAGTGTGCCTCTGTCAATGCTCCTATCCGTGAAGTTCAGTTTCATCTTAAAAACACAGCGCTTATTTAGACATGGACAGACGAAACATCAAACGAGGACGGGCGCTGACTGCCAACAAAAGCTTTTATTGTGCGTGCACAAAGATATAGCTTATGAAAGAAAGGAAGGTGAAGGGGGGGGGGGAGGATAGAGGGAGGGAGATGGTTGCTGATGCATGAGGTACTAAAAAACAAGCGTGTAGAAAGTTAAGATTGCTGTAGGAAACTGTATTCCTTGTCAGACAGGGTGAGTGACGGGGCGCTAACACACATTGAGCCTTTGCGCATCATCGTGAAAGTCTCATAAATTTTCGAGCGCGATTGTCATTGTACTTTCGTAGTACCGTGGTGTCTTGAAGCAGAGGTACGCATTCCTCACGTTGTTCGCATGTTCCCGCAGGCGGTCGTTTAGGCATCGTCCGGTCTGGCCGACGTACGCCCCGCCGCAAGAATAAGCACGGCAGTAATCTTGCGATCCACTGTGCCAAATGCGGATGCGCACCTCTGCTTCAAGACACCAAGCTACTACGCAAGTACAATGACAATCGCGCTCGAGAAATTTTCGAGACTTTCACGATGATGCGCAAAGGCTCAGTGTGTGTTAGCGCCCCGTCACTCACCCTGTCTGACAAGGAATACAGTTCCCTACAGCAATCTTAACTTTCTACACGCTTGTTTTTAGTACCATGCATCAGTGTAATGAATGTTGAAATTTGTAAGGGACATTTGTGTGTTTGGAAACCTTCAAGTGAATTTTGTGAATTTTTGGTGGAACTTTGAAATGTTTGTGCGGACTTCCGAGAATGAAGAGACAGCGACATGAAGGCGAGCCAGGGGCAGGTGGCACGCGCGGCGGCGGCACAAGAGAAAAGAAGACGAAAAAGAGGAGAGGCGCGTGTGGAACGCGCAGAGGGCTGAGCGAAGCTAGCGGAAGGACACGCCGGACCAGGGCGCTGTCCGAGAAGTTCGTCGTGGCCGTGCTCAGCGAGGACCGGGGCTTTCCTGGTGTTTCGGGCGTTGGCGGTGGCTCCAGCGAGGACGTGCCGGACCAGGGCGCTGTCCGGGGAGCTCCTCCTGCCTGTTCTCGGTGAGACCTGGGGAGTCGAGCTACCTGCCTGAGGCTACCGGTACAGGGCGCGGCTCCTGCTGTGTCGGCGGGCAGGCGTCACGAGTTCCTGAACACCATCGCCACCTGGGACGGCGCAAGGCCGTGATCAAACGGGAGGCCTTCCGGAGGCCTTGTCTTCCTGCTGTGAAGCACACGGGACGTGTCACCTGCGTGCCTGGGCTTGCGTTCAACGACACTCGTCGCCGCATGTGGACTGACCCTCCGCAAGACGACATCTACAAGTCGTGAGATGTTTTTTCTGTACCCTCGATCGGACATTCCGCGGGTAGGACTTTCACATTAATTGATGTGTGTTTATCTCTGTGCTTGTTCTCCGTGATCGTCCCTAGCATACCTTAATTGTCCCTATAAATGTTGATCCAAACTCATTCGTGCGTATTCTCTTGTCGCCTGTTCCGTTGAGCCACGCACTCGCAAACGTGACGAACCACCACTCGGTCCTTACAATTTTCTGGCGTCCGCGAGACAGGACCAAGCTCTTCCATACAATTTAGAGCCTCACGTTGCTTGTGTGTGGTGGGCGGCAATGGACGAAAAGAGAACGCTCGTTGAGTTAGGGAAGGAGATGGGACTCACTGGAGAGGCCTTGCAGGTATGGGTTAGCGCAGAACAGAAGGATATGAGGGATCAGCGAGCTAAGGAGCGGGAAGAAGCGAGGGTAGCGGCGCAGGAGGAACATACGCGAGAGTTAGCGCGTATGGAGGCGGAACGGGCGCTCCTCGAAGAGCGAAGGCGTGTCTTGGAGGCAGAGCGTTCGAGTCCGAGAGTCGTAGGCAATGAAACAGGTGGTGGTCAGGGTTTTCGCAGCCCCCATAAGATGATTCCTCCCTATGACGAGGGTAGGGATGAACTAGATGCCTACATACAAAGGTTTGAAAGAGTGGCGTCTAGTCAAGGTTGGCCACAAGACAAGTGGGCCTTATCGTTGAGTCTTTGTCTGACGGGCGAAGCGCTAACGGCAGTAGGTCGGATGTCCGCGGAAGACGCTACCGATTATGCCAAGCTGAAGCAGACGCTACTGCAGCGGTTCCGCTACACGGAAGAAGGATACCGTGTAAAGTTCCGCGATGCGAAGCCTGAAAATGCTGAGACAGCACGACAGTTTGCCGGTCGTCTTCTAGGCTATTTTGACCATTGGCAAGAGTTAGCCAAGACACCGAAGTCGTATGAAGCGCTGCGAGACAAGATCGTGTCGGAGCAGTTTCTAGGCAGCTGCGAGGAAAAGTTGGCGATTTTTCTGAAGGAAAGAGCGTGTCATAACCTAGACACACTGGCCACGACAGCCGACCATTACCTGGAAGCTCAAGGCATCATAAATCTTGCTAGAGGCAAGGAAGGTAAAGAAGAGAAGGGGAAGTCGCCAGGCCATTATGAAGCAGCTGTGACGACAGAGAGCAAAGGGAAACCTGTCTGCTTTCTTTGCAAGAAGCCGGGGCACAAAGCTTCCGTCTGCTGGACCAGATCTAGGGCACCGAAGCCGTCACCATGCTGGAAGTGCAAGAAGCCTGGTCATAGCGCCGACACGTGCTCTATTGGCTCTGGGAGACGTGAAGCTTCATGCTCTGTTCTAAGACAGGAAGAATTGCAGAATGAGCAGAAAAAACAACGGAAGCCTGCCCATACAAGTGCATGCAAAAGTCATGGGATGCTGGATGTTGCCCAGAGCTGTACAACCTGTTGTGGAGGATGGAAACAGATGCCGACGGTCACGGGTCGTCTGGAAGGCAACTTGGTGACTGTCCTCCGAGATACCGGCTGCAACACGGTTGTAGTAAAACGCTCACTGGTTCCCGACACCAAGCTAACTGGCAACACACGCATTATACGCTTACTAGACCGGTCGGAAAAGTGTCTGCCAGAGGCCGACGTATTTATTGATTCACCGTTTTTCAGGGGAGTTGCTCGTGCTGTTTGCATGGAGAACCCTCTGTACGATGTTATCCTTGGCAACATCGAAGGTGCTGTCCCGATTGCAGATCCTGATTTGAAGCAAACAGATTCACCGAGTGAGAAAGTGACAGAGACAGCGACAAAGCGTAGCAAATCAAAGGAAGTGACGGTTGCTACAGGAAAGAGGGGAAAACTGCAAAACTTACCCGCACCGCAAGTTGACCCCTTAAACGTCAGCCCGGAAGAACTTCGGCAATTGCAGAGCACGGATCAGACACTGGAGGCTTGTTTCCAAGCATTGAGCCAAACAACGACGTCCAAGAAACGAGCTACTACCAAGTTCGTGCTGGTCCATGGCATCCTTTTCCGGCATTACCAGACTGCGGAACAGCGACACTTCGAACAACTGGTGGTTCCGAAGAAGCTACGCGCCACAGTAATGAAGATGGCACACGAGGGATTGCTCGCTGGACATCAGGGGCAAAAGAGGACAGTAGACCGTGTCCTTGAGGAGTTTTATTGGCCTGGAGTGCAAGCGGATGTCACACGCTTTGTAAAGTCGTGTGACATGTGTGAACGAACAGTGCCGAAGCACCTCGTGGGTCGTGTTGATCTGAGTAATATGCCCATAATCGAAACTCCATTCCATCGGGTTGCGATTGATCTTATCGGTCCTTTTACCCCAACTTTTGAAAAAGGAAATAGATACGTTCTAACGATGGTAGACCTTGCCACGCACTACCCAGATGCGGTAGCCTTGCCGAGTATTGAAACGGAGCGGGTAGCGGAAGCGCTACTGGAAATGTTCGCTCGCGTTGGGGTCCCGCGCGAAATAGTGAGTGACCGTGGCAAGTCTTTCGCGTCTGGCCTTATACAAGAACTGAGACGACTACTGTCAGGTCGACAACTGCCCACAATGCCTTATCACAGCATGGTGAACGGGCTTGTTGAAAACTTCAATGGGACACTCAAGCAGATGATTCGGCGAATGTGTCAGGAGTGCCCTAAACAATGGGACAGGTATTTGACTCCACTACTGTTTGCGTATCGTGAGGTCCCACAAACGAGCCTTGGCTTTTCGCCATTTGACCTCCTGTACGGACGATTCGTACGTGGCCCAATGGCCGTCCTTAAGGAATTGTGGACAGGCGACCACCTCGATGCTGAGATCAAGAGCATGTACGGATGTGTCGTCGAGATACAAAAGAGATTGCCGAACACCTGCAAAATAACTCATGAAGAGCATCAGAAGGCAAAAGCTTCCCAGAAGAAATACTACGACAGGAAGTCAAGACTTCGACAGCTGTCTGCAGGCGAGAAAGTGCTGCTGCTGCTTCCATCGGACAGGAATAAACTTATCCTCACATGGAAAGGTCCCTTCACAGTCGTCGAAAAACGCAGCGACTGTGATTATCTAGTTGACCTGGGGTCGCGAGTTAGCTTATTTCACGCTAACCTCCTCAAAAGATATGAGGAAAAGGAAACACAACCCCGTTACCGATAGTGCCTGTTAGAACGAAGGTGTGCTGACATTTGCTCAGAACTATCGCAAAAGAGGTGCAACATTGTGTAAATTTTGTCCTTGTGTGTTGTTGGACTTCATGATTGTGGACAAGTTGTTGTACCGAACAACTTTCTTGAGTGGGGGGATAATTGTAATGAATGTTGAAATTTGTAAGGGACATTTGTGTGTTTGGAAACCTTCAAGTGAATTTTGTGAATTTTTGGTGGAACTTTGAAATGTTTGTGCGGACTTCCGAGAATGAAGAGACAGCGACATGAAGGCGAGCCAGGGGCAGGTGGCACGCGCGGCGGCGGCACAAGAGAAAAGAAGACGAAAAAGAGGAGAGGCGCGTGTGGAACGCGCAGAGGGCTGAGCGAAGCTAGCGGAAGGACACGCCGGACCAGGGCGCTGTCCGAGAAGTTCGTCGTGGCCGTGCTCAGCGAGGACCGGGGCTTTCCTGGTGTTTCGGGCGTTGGCGGTGGCTCCAGCGAGGACGTGCCGGACCAGGGCGCTGTCCGGGGAGCTCCTCCTGCCTGTTCTCGGTGAGACCTGGGGAGTCGAGCTACCTGCCTGAGGCTACCGGTACAGGGCGCGGCTCCTGCTGTGTCGGCGGGCAGGCGTCACGAGTTCCTGAACACCATCGCCACCTGGGACGGCGCAAGGCCGTGATCAAACGGGAGGCCTTCCGGAGGCCTTGTCTTCCTGCTGTGAAGCACACGGGACGTGTCACCTGCGTGCCTGGGCTTGCGTTCAACGACACTCGTCGCCGCATGTGGACTGACCCTCCGCAAGACGACATCTACAAGTCGTGAGATGTTTTTTCTGTACCCTCGATCGGACATTCCGCGGGTAGGACTTTCACATTAATTGATGTGTGTTTATCTCTGTGCTTGTTCTCCGTGATCGTCCCTAGCATACCTTGTCCCTATAAATGTTGATCCAAACTCATTCGTGCGTATTCTCTTGTCGCCTGTTCCGTTGAGCCACGCACTCGCAAACGTGACGAACCACCACTCGGTCCTTACAATCAGCAACCATCTCCCTCCCTCTATCTCCCCCCCCCCTTCACCTTCCTTTCTTTCATAAGCTATATCTTTGGGCACGCACAGTAAAAGCTTTGTTGGCAGTCAGCGCCCGTCCTCGTTTGATGTTTCGTCTGTCCATGTCTGAATAAGCGCTGTGTTTTTAAGATGAATCCGTACCAACGAGCTCGCATCCAAACTCTTCAAGTTCAGTTTGTCCTTGAAAAATGTTTGGTTTAACGATCTACTAGTTGGTGTAATCAATGAATCACGGAAAAACCTATGTAGCATCTATATTACAACAACAAAATTCATTCACTCGTAACTCTTCAGATTAAACAGAAGAATTTTTTTACATAATTTTTCTTACGAAGGTACCTTCATTTCCAAGTATCAAGTGGTTATTAATCGTGTTGGGGCACTGCGCTGTTTTCGCTAATATCTATGTCCAGTTCTCTTCATGTTAATAGCAGCAGCAAACTATCCTCGATGATAATACAAGATAAACCTACAGACGTATATCACTATGTGCTAATTAGAAAACCTCGCGACGTACTGGTAAGATGGCTAATTAGGTAGCCTTCAGTCATTGCGCAAGTAGTATATTTTTTGTTTACATATATGAGCGAACATAGCTTCTCGCTGCAAAAGGAATAATCAGAGTTCACGGTAATTAGAATATCCTCGCAATGTTAATATATGCATTGGTTGGTGTAAGCAGTACGAGTGCAAAACACGTGCCGACTCATGCATGTTTTAAGCCTATATATTGTTGCGAGGAGCCATTGTTCAGACAGGCCTACTAAGCACCGAGAACGGGAACTCGCGGCTCGAATTTTCGGTCTTCCGAAGAGAGTAATGCGATATGCGATTCCATTAAGCACGGAAAAAATATTAGCTGCTTATCTGGGATGCGAAAAGAAACATGAGTTGCCAAAATAAATATAAAACAGTGTAAGAAATCTAGAAACTCGAAGTGTGCAGTAACCTCTCTCTTCTTTCCCATTCGTGGAGAGAGGAAGCTGTAGAAACAAAGGCATCGTTAGGAAAAGGAGGTACCGAGCTATCGATCACACCTGGTACAACTCCAAACTTTTCCTTATTTTGCATTCGTTGTGCGTGTTACCGAAACGTAACTCTGCACAAACACGTCCAGCAGTCTGCGCGGGTAGTGTTTCCTTGCCTTTTTCCCGGCAACTTGATCAATAGCTCGCTTTGCAATAATGAGAATTTTAGACTGTAGTCTGCTCTGTATAGCCATGCTTCCCACAGCCCCTGGGTTTGCCGTTCTGATACCCGCATTGTATGGACACGAAGCTAGCTATACAGTAACCATTGTCTGCTTGTCATCAAGTTCTTTTGTGGTTGTCAAGTTCAGTAAGTAGACAATGTCCGATAAGGTCATGTCCTAGTAGAGTCTAGTGAGCGGCAGTCTTGTCCGGTGTTCGCGTTTCGATGGAGTCTATTCGAAAACATGTATATACATAGATTTAGGGGCATATGAAATAAGCTGAGATGGTCAAGATTATTCCGGAGCCCCCACTCCCCTCACTACGTTATGGTTCATGATGATATCATGGTCTTCGCACGTAAGATGTTAGAAATTATTCTTATACTTTTCTTAAAACAATTCACTAGTAATAGCGCTGAGAGGTTGTTTTGTATCAGGTAGAAAAATAAAACCTTGCGCGAAAGTTCGTCGTAAAGTTTTGAAGCACTTAAAATTAGCGAAACGGGGACGTTTTCCTTGTGCTTGAGTTAGGTGTTTTGTAACGACTTGTTTTTGCAATTCTTATAGGAGGAGGCAAAGATAGGGTTTTACTGCTTTATTTATACCGGAAATGGCGCAATGATGGCGCCAGACCTAGAGGTTCACGTTCTGGTGATATTAAAAGGTGATATAAAAAAAGCACTGCATTATCCCTTTTTCTATGTGTCGACTGTGTAGTTTCACTCGGAATGCAAACAGTGAGACACGCAGCTTAGGATTTTTAGGTTGAACTCGCATGAGTAACCAGATTCCTTGAGATCTCGGCGCTTGCGTAGGTCGTGCGTTGCACCCTTCACGTCATCAATTAGATTACTACATTAGGCCCGAAAGTCGAAAGTGGTGAGAATGGCAGTATTTCTGTCAATATATGTTTTCAGTACCCGCGCATTTACGTTCGCCGTAGTCGTTTGCACATTGCGACAAGACCCCGTCACCTCTCCTCAGTAGACGCTCACCCGTGTTTTCCTACAGTGAAAAAAAGCCGGCAGATCCCACGCATTGTGGGAATCGATGTAATGCGAAGCAGCCAGCAAAGAGCTGCATACATCGTCTTGTATGTCATTGAGGAAAATGCGTGTCATGGTTTTCATGTTAACTCCTATTATTTATGTTCGTCACACAGTAACGTCGCGCAATACCAACTTGGGGGTCGATCAACCTAGAGAAACGGCCGCCAGCGCACCATGAGCGTGGCACGTAAGTCATGCTGTACATGACATGTGTTCATGACTTTCATGTTAACTCGTGTTATTTATGTTCGTCACACAGTCACGTCGCAAGATACCAATTTTGGTGTATATCAAGCTAGCGCACGGCCGCCAGCGCACCATGAGCGTGGCACGTAAGTCATGCTGTACATGACATGCGTGTCATGATTTTCATGTTAACTCGTGTTATTTACGTTCGTCACACGGTCACGTCGCAAGATACCAATTTTGGTGTATATCAATCTAGCGAAACGGCCGCCAGCGCCCCATGAGCGTGGCACGTAAGTCATGCTGTACATGACATGCGTGTCATGATTTTCATGATAACTCGTGTTATTTATGTTCGTCACACGGTCACGTCGGAAGAGACCAATATTGGTGTATATCAAGCTAGCTAAACGGCCGCCAGCGCACCATGAGCGTGGCACGTAAGTCATGCTGTACATGACATGCGTGTCATGATTTTCATGATAACTCGTGTTATTTATGTTCGTCACACGGTCACGTCGGAAGAGACCAATATTGGTGTATATCAAGCTAGCGAAACGGCCGCCAGCGCCCCATGAGCGTGGCACGTAAGTCATGCTGTACATGACATACGTGTCATGATTTTCATGATAACTCGTGTTATTTATGTTCGTCACACGGTCACGTCGCAAGATACCAATTTTGGTGTATATAAAGCTAGCGAAACGGCCGCCAGCGCACCATGAGCGTGGCACGTAAGTCATGCTGTACATGACATTCATGTCATGATTTTCATGTTATGACTTGTCATTTATGTTCGTCATACAGTCATGTTACGCCATACCAATTTTCGTGCACATTCGATTAACCAAGCGACCAGGAGAGCACAAAGTCGTAGGCGGCTAGATAGATAGATAGATAGATAGATAGATACGGTCAAAGTCGCAGAAGTTCGCTAAGAAATGCTTCGCATTTAAAATGTCAGAGTGTTCAATACGCCGGTATATCTGACGATCCCTGAAGACTGAAATGGCATAAACACATCAATGCTATTTCAGGAACGCCTCGGTGCCGCTCAGTGAGGAAAGGCGCCCGAGGAAAAAACGTAGCATAGCTCAATGCACTGAGGCGTGTCAGCCGGAAGTGGGCAGGAAGCGATACGTACGATTGTATGATGGAAGCGAACAGGTAGGCTCCATGCCTTCTTCCGGTGACTGCACACAAAAATGGCGAGAGAGATGGTGAGAGATAGCAGCCGTGTGCGTCCCTGACAATTCGCAAGCTTGCTTGTTTATTATGATTGTATTTACAGCGGAGCCCTTAAGCTTTCGCAATGCAGTTAAGTCGTTGACAGAAAACTATCATCATCATGAACCCGCACATCTCTCTTCTTCCTCCATGTCCTCTTCTTTATCTTCTGCTTCTCTCCCAGAACACTTGCGCCGAGTAGTCCCTCGCTTGGATCCAATAACTCTGACGGGCGCGAAAACGAGTACAGAGAGACTGAGAGCGGGAGAGAGTGAAGAGCAAGAAAGAGAAATAGAGAGAAAGAAAGGGAAGGAAGACAGAAAGAGAGAGAGAGAAAGAAATGCAGAACGAGAGAAAGAGACAGAAAGAGGAAGCGAGAAATAGACAAATACACAGAAAAAAAAGGGACGAAACATATAAAGAGGCAGAGATGTGAAGAAATAGATCGAGAAAGAAACAAACCGAAATAAACAGAAACAAAAAATTACTCACGTAGAAAATAAGACAGATGAAAAGCAAAAAAAAGAGGAAGAAAGAAACAAGAAACTGCAGAAAGTTGGACTAAGTCGAGCTAGGCTGGCTCACACCGTAGCTGGTGATCTCATTGCCAGTCCCGGATTCCACCAGCCACTGCTAGCTACTGCGGGCTCCCTGGAACAGCTGCGAACGACACTGCGCGTGTCCTAATGTAGAGAGGTGATCAAGGTGGGAGACAGACTGGAACGAAAGAGCCAGTTGGGCTTGATTGTACTTGGAAAATAGCGAAACTTAGGAAATCCTGGCAATACCCGGCGAAATCTGAAACACTTAGCAAAACCAAGCAACAACTTAGCCAAGCCGGAACTAGCTAACAGACCTCCAGCTCCGCGGTGAGCCAGCCTTGTGCGACTTAGTGCAAGCTGTCTATGTTTTTTTGCGGGAGGAATGAACTTGCTTAAATGAAAAACACATCCTTTCTCGGAGTACTATATTGACTAGCAGTATAGAAATAAGCAAGGCCATACATAGTAACAAGTAAGACAAAAGGAAGATTCTTTTTTTTTTTTGCGGGCACCAGGCTGAGTTTGTGATACATCATACAGTTTTCGTGGTTGACGTTTGGTGCTTTCTAGATTACATGGCTATTCTCGCGCACAAATTTTATGACTAGGAACGTCACAGAGAATTGGAAACCCATTCGTACTTTCAGATAATCGTCTAAAAAATAAACGTTGCTGTGCAACTTCTGAAATTTGAGGCAACTATTGTTTTGCCAGACAAAATTTAACTATATTTTGAAATAAAGCTTGAATACCATATGCAAGATTAAAATTAAATAGTGGCAGTGGAGACGTACTTTATGATTTCAGTAGAGTGAATTCTGGGACAGAGAATGATTTTTTTTCTCTTATGCAACAAATACTGCGCACGGAAACAAAAAAAAGAAACTTGCAGAAAGAAAAAAAGAAAGATAAATATCAGTGACGAAGCTATTACGGCTTCGGAGCTACCACGCTGCTGCCTTCTCGGGCGTCGGGAGCCACGTGTGTCATCCTATGTGCGCTTGCGAGGGGACACCAAGAACCTGAATCAAATCGCTCAAAAAACAAGGATCTTTGAGCCCCTATGAGGCTGGTTGCGTTCGAAGTTACACTATGGGCTTCACCAACATGAGATCTAAACGAAACCTGACAAAGCAACATAATCAGAAGCGGAATCAGTGTCACGCAATTAAGCAGAACTTATATGCTGCGAAACGGAGCTTCGCACCGTGTAGATTTTATCAGGGTACGCTCTGTCTGCTGCCAATTTTTTATGAACACTTTTGCTTCATACCCACTTTGGAATGTATGCTTCGAAAGAAACATCAACACATGTCGCTTATGACGCGAATGGAAATGGCGACTAGAAACTAGCCGATACGTAGTTTCTCCATTACGTCTCCTTTGAAGAATTTGTACTCAAGAATATTTAAGGAACCATAGAAGAAATCAGAATGTGATTTCCAAAAGGAGCGCCCAAGAAGTGTATGGCATTGCACGGATATGATTTGCAGCGTCAGTGAGTGCTAGACACGTCTTGTTTATTTGCGATATCATGTCTAAGATCGCCTCAGTAGCTGTAGTTAAAGAAAACCCTGTGGTAGTTGCCACTTCTGTGCTCACATAATAAAGTTAAATATACGTATTCAGCATTCATAAGAACCGAGAATCCGGAAGAAACACGTTCCAATGTAAGTCTGATTGCAAAGGTGAGTGACATGTACTGAAAATGTATGGTGACAAATGATGTATATAGATCAATGCCTTTTTATAGAGGCGTTAGCGGCAGCAGACTTTAAGTGTGTTTCAACGACGTTTAGTGTGTTCTAACTACGATAACTGAGTTTGTGACGCTGGGGAATATTTCCTATCGGGTGAAAAATTTAAATGTGTTCGACATAAAATTTCAGTCGGGAGTCGACGCTCGTCCGCGTATCTTTGTCTTGTCCCTGTCGTATTCGTCGCATAGTACGGCCTCGAAGATCCTTCACTAACTAGTCCAAGCAAACACTGCGTTAACTACTGTCCAGTTGTTCAGCGCAGGTTACCTAGGGTCCCTGCTGAGATATTGTGTGCTTGCATAGGGACATGCGGGGCATGTCATTCTCAACTTCAGTTCCTTATTCGGAAGCTGTTCGACGTCGATGGCTTCTGTCTCGTGCACGGTCGAGGTGAAGTGCCAACAGCGCCAGTGACATGCTTCCCCTACGCGGCCGCGTTATTGGACGCCTACTCTGCTATCGATTTAATTGGCTCTCCTTCGCGCGAAACCCAGAATACGAACGCTGTGGGCGCTTATTACGGGGCTCGCCGCACCCGTGGCAACGGTGTAAGATATACGGGCCTGGGCTGCCCGCCGTTTTACCTATGCTTAATCACTCGAATGACACAGCGTCCCAGCAGATGACTTCTTTACT
Organism: Rhipicephalus sanguineus; assembly: GCF_013339695.2. Taxonomy (NCBI): domain Eukaryota; kingdom Metazoa; phylum Arthropoda; class Arachnida; order Ixodida; family Ixodidae; genus Rhipicephalus; species Rhipicephalus sanguineus. The sequence continues at coordinate 99,811,296 of NC_051180.1, read as the reverse complement.
GCCTGTCGTCGACTGGCTAGCTATATTCCTAAATATGCCCTTGTAATGAAGTGCACGAAAATGCAACTGGCGGTTAGTAAGTTGGGATTAGTTACGCGAATGAACTTGCTCTCAGGAAGTAGTAATACGGTTACTGATCTTTTGACATGCGGTAACGTGTTAATTGCAGTTTTCGGCAAGAAAAATACAAAGTTCACTGATCGAAATTGAGAGTTGCGTGTTCTGTGATGCCTATGTAGAAAAGCCAACTAAGACTATCATTTCTCGCTGTGCGACTTGATGGAGAGTGCCCTCGATGGTTTGGGAACACGACTGATAAATTGACTTTACCGGTATGTCGGTGAAAGTGCAGGCTTTATGTAATATTGCAACTGAACGTAGGCAAAAGTTTTGTCCTACATAGTTGCAGGTGATAGCGGTCAGCTATTCTGATCACAGTGCAAGATATATACCGTGATTCTGGTTCAGCCGTCTCGTTTCTTTTCTCCTGTGGCATAGGTCTACAAGAGCTTGCCGGTGGGCGGCCTCGTTCCCCGGATTTCCCGCGTGCGCCGGGACAGCCAAGTGGTGGGCCGCGCTACGGACCCCGAGGACCTCGTCGAGCCTGTGACCTCCTGTCATGAAATAGCCCAGAACTATCGCCTCGGGCGTTGAACGAAACCATCGCCACATCCCAAGCTCACGAAGTCACAAGAGATACCGTGGTGTCGCCTGTAAACGAACTCCTTCCCGTGCCTACAGGTGTACGCACACATTTACCCTGATCTGTTCAGTCCCACTGCTCGTAGTGCGGCTCCGTCTCCTCCTTCTCGCACATAGTATGGTACTGCAAGTTGCAACTAGTATCCACCCCCGCCTGATCTCCTGACCACTCCCTCACCCAAGGCGTGGGAAAGTGTACTCCGCAATTCGAGCCTCGAAGTACAGCTCCCGGCCATACACCAAGGCGAGGAAGCGGCGGCCAGGCACGGCCTGTCCGCCATCCCTCTGTGAAAATATTTTCACTTCAATAAAGTTCCTTCTGTCCCTCCCCCCCCCTCTCTCTCTCTTCAAGAGCTAAAGCCTTCCCGCTAGCTCAAGCCACCGCGAGCCACGGGACGCCCTTCTTTTTCCCTGGCCGACTGGCCACGAGTGGCGAGGCTCTACAACCCCAAAATGGAAAACTAGCATGGGTCTCCAGCGGTACGACGAAAACACAGCGCGAGAAACGATGCATTATGGCCCAAGTCTCGCATATTTTGAATTTCACTCACTCACTCACTCACTCGCTCACTCACTCACTCACTCACTCACTCACTCACTCACTCACTCACTCACTCACTCACTCACTCACTCACTCACTCACTCACTCACTCACTCACTCACTCACTCACTCACTCAATCAATCAATCAATCAATCAATCAATCAATCAATCATGTATTTGTTTTCGTGCTTCGTTTACACGATAAAACGAAAAAAGGTGGCAAGAAAAAAAGCTGCTTCGTCGCAGCTTGACAGATCTCCTGTTACCCGTACATAGGCAACATACAGCAAAATACATAAGCAAAAAAAATCACAGCATATCCACGGAGTGAATGATGATGAGTCGGCGAAGCTGCGGAGGTTCATCGGTAAACCGTGAATCTTCCGTGAATTCTGCCCAGTACATCATCACCGACGTGAGATCGGGCGCGTTTATACTAAAGGTTCGATGAGTTATGACGACTTGCAGCTCACTTTAATTTTACATGTACGCTGTGAATTTTCATTGTTTAGAAAACCATTGCTTTAGAAAACATCTGGCGTCTTTCGTTAAGCAGCTGGCGTCTTTTCGTTTTGCTTTAGAAACATCTGGCGTTCTTCCGTTTTGCTTTTACAAAACATCTGGCGTCTTTCGTTGGTTTATTTCATCAATCAACGGCGTTTTGAACAAAATTTTTATTATTTAATCACGCACAGGAGAAATCTCACTAGGCAGTACCTTGGAGGTAAAGAATGGCTGCTAATGGGAATGAGAGACAAAAGAAGTCGGCTTTTAGCTACCGCTGCGAATTTTTTATTGTTCAACAACGCACAGGAAAAATCTCCCACCGACACCACCTTGGAGGTCAAAGCGTAAGACTGGTTACGCACTACGACTACGACTACTACGACTACGACTACGAGGGATGAACGGGTGCCGCCTTAAGGAGCTTCGCCTCTAAAAATGAATACAGAATAAAGTATTCGCCACGTGTGGCGCCCCGTGCGTTTCACCCAACGCCGCGTGCGTTTGTATTCTGCCGTTAGTATCCTGGAGAACGAATAGATTGTTTGAGAATTGGGGAACCAAGACACTGTGTCCCCGAGCTGCGTTGGGTAGGCTGCTCTTTCATTCGGAGAAGCAGCAGAGTTTTAGAATTGCGTCGAACGCAAGCTGCGTTCGGTCAAACGCACGGGGCGCCACACGTGAAGAAATTAAAATCTTGCGAGACGCGGGCCATACTGTCTCGTGGCCTGCGCTGCGTCTGCGTCATCTCGCTGGCGACCCAAGACGCCTTGGGGACCCACGTTAGTTTCCAATTTCTGGATCTCGGGTCAACGCGAGCGCAAGAGCCCAAGAGTGGCTTGTGTTCTGCACATGCGCCCTGCGGCTCGCAAACTTCTTGGGTCCCCAAGCTCCTTGCAGCCCCAGTTCTCAAACGCTAACGCCACGTGGCGTATTTGTCTAAGGCAGCGCGCTGCGGAGCGAGGACTCGCTGCTTCGAACCCCCGGACGCGCGCTTCGGAATTTTTTTCTTCTGAGACAGAGACGGGAAAAATCCGCTGAGAGTGTTCATATAGTTCCTCTCGCAATAAAAATTTGTGTCATCATGAACCGGCGCGCGCTCAATGACCGCCCAAGCATTCTGTACAGATGGTTACCAAAAGAAGCTGAAACGTACCCGCCAGCTCCGCTGAGACCCAGCCTTGCACGACTTTTGTGTGTGTGTCAGATTATTTTGCTGTCACGGGCTGCACTTCGGTTTATTTGTTTTTGCATTTTTGTTTTTTTTTATGTTTAGCGTTGTTTTATTTCATCGATCACCGTTTTTAATCGTAAGCCGTACAAATACGATGACTACTCGCGAAAACTCTCGAGAATAAATATCATCGCTGACGTTGGCCACGGATAAGTTACACAGCACTCAGGGAACAAAAGCTTGTGAAGTTTGAAACAAAAAAGTGTCCTGCAAGTGTTCCTACGATGATGTGAGCTTGTTTCAAAAATGGGTTAATACCAATATAAGGAACATAATATGCGGTTTGTTGTATACTCGTTCATGCCTATTGAAGAACAAAACTTCATTCTTACGAACCAATGTTATTTCAAGTTCTTGAATAGAGTACAAAAGCATAAACAATGACACATAGGAGTCTTTGGCGCTAAAACTAGGCCACACTTCTTCTTTTTCCTTTTTTTTCACCACGATAGGTACTGATGTGCACACATAGGTATAAAATAAGAAACATCTCCTGTACATATGGAACACCGTACAGAAAATAAAAAAAAATCTTTATATACTACGACACACGAATTGAACCAAAGCAAACAACGGTCGCAGGACCACCAGTTGGGTGAGCTAGACCCAGACATTTCTTCGGAGTTCCTTTAATGACGTTGCTCTCTATCTCTTTAGTCTATTCGTACCTCTGTTGGATAACTAAGGAACCCGGCTTTGCATTACGAAGAGTGAATGTTATGCTCCACAAGGGGCAACACACAACACAAACATCGACTGTCGTGGGCCTGAATAAAAATATTTGTCGTAGCACGAAACTTGATATTTCCCCTAACCCGCGCATAAGCAAACGCTCTTGATGAGGGCAACGGAAACAATACGCAAATCAAATTCGATCGTATATTGTGGTTTGTTTAATGATGTCAGCTTCGAAAGAATAGCACGACCATGTTTGTTCAGTAATCTCTGTATCGTGTTAGTACAGAGAAAGGAATCGGCAGACGAGAGTTACTCAGATTCCACGTCACTAATGAAGCTTGAATAAATGAAGCCACCGCTGTTGCATACTTTTCGCCTGGGAATGGTGTCGGAGTTTAAAATTTACGTACTGAAAAATAGGCTTCATTGAAATAATCACGCGAAAAGTGTGCGAACTCAAGTGAGTAACTGCAAAAATAATGCAAAACCTCGCCATGCCAAATAGCGCTCCACTTCGCAAATAACTTCTGAGAATGACGGTTGAATGAGACTAAATACCGTCCGCGCAAATGCTTCTCGCTGCAATCAGGGCAACGTTCCTAGATCAGACTCAGGAGGAAAGAAAAAAAAAGTTTCCCAAACTTTATACATAGCAGCACTCCAGGGTTCATCAACAAGGGAGAAAGGAGGTGGTGGGAAATCCCCATCACTGAATAAGCACTCAAGGAGGCCGAATAAAGAAACAAGTTGTACGACACCCTGGGGGATAGTTTAGTGATATATGTAAGTGATCGGCCATCCGCGCACAAGCTCGCCTGCCGACATAGGCTCTATTTGCTGCCCGTACGCTGAAGAAACCCTGCGCACCGTAACTCTGCGGCAATATACAGCGGCTCTCTGGCCTTTGTGTATGCATTTACGTCGTTACGTCGTTCTAGAGCGTCACTTCTTCACTCAGGACTCGGCTGCGATGGTCTCCTGAGAGGCGCCACGGCTGCGCAGGAACCTGAACTCAGCAGACACTGGCTGTAAGGCGTAGATGGAGAATGCATTTATCAGGCTTCGTCCCTGAGTGCCCGTTTTTTCTCCTGTCCTCATTCATCTAGCGGAAAAGCTGTAGGTACGAAGGAGGGAGAGGGAGACGTGACGTAATCGATAAAGAAAGGCCTGGTTTACGGCAATGTTTCTTTCTTTTTGCCTCCACCCTAAACCAAGCTCAAAATTTACGTTCAGAGGTCTCCTCTGTTTTAATGAACTTTGAACAAGTTGCTGTACGTCACCACATAAAAGCTATGAAGCTAAGGACATAATTTACTCGCACAGTACATACCGAGCAAAATTCATTTCTCGGTCATATTTTTCACTGCAGCTAAAGAAGAACAAAACAGCGGGAGAAACTTGTTATTGAATTGAGGTTTATTTTATTCCTTTTTCCACTCATGCATTCCGGCGTGTGCAATGATTGCTACAAAATATAAAAGATTACTTGTTTACTGATCTTAGACGTCTGACTTTCTGCAATATTTAGTGCACTTTTATGTGGTATAATTTTATGCCACGAATTTCATTTCACGGGGTGCTTGGCAATTCTGTCAAAGAATGCAGTCAAAATTACCCCAATTTTCCTCATGACGGCGCGCTTCACAATGATACCGGGATTTTAAATGCGAAGCATTTCTTAGCGAACCTCTGGCACTTTGAGCGTTTCTATCTACATATATATCTATCTATCTATCTATCTATCTATCTAGCCGCCTACGTCTGGGTGCTGTCATGATCGCCTCCTTAACTTGGTGTAGACCAAAATTTGCATGGGAGGGTAAGAGGATTTGACGAATATGATTGCCGGGTCATGACATGAATAACGTTAAAATCCTGTCACGTACGTCGTCAAACCCTTTCTACTAGACACGCGTGGCACATACCCGTCTACTACGGGCCGCTGTTTACGGGTATGTGCCACAGCTGATTGACAGTTTATATCTACCCAGGAACGGCGAGAACAGACATTGGTAACACAAATGCTAGAGCGTTAAGGAAAACCAACATCGGCAGCATGGACTCAACGAATGGAAAGAATAAAAATTAGGATCCCAACAGGAATCGAACCCAAGCATTCTGCGTGGCAATCAGGTATTCAACCACAGAGCCACGCCAGGTCTATACACTGGTTTGGAAAAACAGCCTACACAGGCGTAATATCCGTGCGACGTCAATTGTGGTTGGGGTGCTGGCTATCTCATTTTACAAGAAACCAATAAACAGTACATGATACTCCTACGATGTGTACTCCTACGATACAAGCGCCATATCAGATTAACGTCTGTAGTTCCAGTGTTGGCTCCGCTTTCATAGCAGTCTACTAAACGTTACGTTTGTATTCCTATGATTCAGCAAGCTATATTGAAGCATTGCTCGACCCCGGAGGAATACATTAACGAAAGTTACATATGATATCCACATCACCTCAGCGTAAAGTGCACTTCGTCCGCCAGAACGACGCAGTGTCCTCTTCATTTCTTACGAGGCTGGGCGATGGCCTCATGCTGACCGAGGATGATGCCAGATTGAATGACAGCCGCTTTGTAGACTAGGCTACGTAGGCCACATACGACAAGGTAGTGTACGAATACGACAAACACCATCCACTGATGTTGGTCTACGTAGCACTATCCTGGCCTACCAGCCTCGACGGCCTATACCTCATCAACGCGAAAGGTGGCTCAGGTTCCGACATGTCGCCGGCTCTGTCGACAGACAATTTGTCGACGATATGACCAAGGCATCCAACAGCTCTACTATACCACATACTTCACTACACATGGACCTCTCGTCACCACGTTCACGACCGGATCCCATAACAACTCATGACCAGCTGCTGGTGCTCACTGATCACAGTGATGATGCCCTTGTTCAAGAACTGTCAAGAACTTCTTGCACACATGCACACGGGTTCGTGAAACGTGCGTGTGTTCTCGGGACACGTATAAGCACTACATATCAGCTTACCGCTTCTGGTGTTGTTAATACCCACGTTGCCATTGGCAGCGTTACCCAACCGTAAACAACTGGTTATATAACACATACGCGGCTCTTCAACATATCTGTGTGCGTATAAAATTTATACAAATTTATAGCGTCATTTCGTAACGTGTCGCTCAGTAAAAACGTTACGCCACAGTCACCTACCCGCCACATGCTTCGCATAACATCGACCCCCACGGTGCGTGGGATCTGCCGAATTTTTTGTGCTTAGCGCTGTTTTTCCTTTCGTCATGCAACAACAACTGGTCCAGCGTCTTTTACTGTTGCAAACCCCAGAATTTTGTTCTAGGTACTCTATAGCCATTACTGAAACAAGCACATTGCAATTCTCTGATGTTAGACGCTCCTTCAAAGACACATGATTACTTACACCCGGAATAAAGAAAAAAAATTTTGCAGTGGCTCAGCTCGGCTATGCCAGGATATACGTAGCGTTAGCAAAGGTTCAGCTGATTATTCTTAGCTTTCCACATTGTCTAGGACTATAATCTTTCTTCTGTTCATTCTTCGTACGCTGTACCGCTAATTGCCAGGCAACTAATTCGGGATCCGATGAGATAAGCTTCTCGGCTCTTTTGCGCCGTCGAGCAGCATTTGCGCTCTCCTTCTCCATGGCGTTACCCACCTGCAAACGCCAGTCAGAGGCGCTATCAAGAGGCTCCAGCGCAGGGTCAGACGGCGACTGCACAGCGAAGGCGAATAGCAGCGGGCGTGCCGGCGCCACTGTGTCTATGGCTACGACGTCACTCCTCTCGAATGCGGCGCAGACCAGCAGCGGCAAGCCGCGCGCGGCGGTGGCGGAGTCAGCGCGCGCACCGCAGGGGCGTAGCCAGAATTTTTTTTCGGGGGGGGGGGGGTTCAACCATACTTTATGTATGTTCGTGCGTGCGTTTGTATGTGTGCGTATATATATGCACAAGCAAAACTGAAAAATATCAAGGGGGGCGTTGAACCCCCCCCAACCCCCCCCCCCCCCTTGGCTACGCCCCTGGCGTGCCGGCGCCAGCGTGCTTGCCGTGCCTACGATGCCACACTTACCGAACGCGCAGACCAGCAGCGGCGAGCCGCGCGCGGCGGTGTCGGAGAGCGCGTGAGATGCCAGCTCCGGTGACCCAGCTGTGTGAAATCACTGATCCTCGCGCATGCGCAGCACGGCTCATGACCCTCCACGCGAAATTGGCTCCGGCTAGGCAAGTGTAGCTAACGCTCCAAAAGCAACACGGACAAAAGAAACAACTGAGAGTAATACTTTAGAAGCAAAGCAGCGTTGCAGGTCCCTCTCCAGGTTGCGGTGTGCTTCTCCGTATCTCGTTCAAAAATTTAGGATTAGCATCCGCCGCGAAGGCGAAGCGGTTACGGGGCTCGGCTGCTGACGCGAAAGTCGCTTTTACGAACCCGACATGTGGAGGTCGCGTTTCGGAAGAGGCGAAATGCTCTATGACCCGTGTAAGTGCAATTTCTGTGCACGGGAAGGAACCCCAGGTGGTCGAAATTATACGGAGCCTTTCACTACCGCGACTCTCATAGCCTGAATCACTTCGGGACGTTAAACCCTTTTAACAACCCAAACAATGCAACTTTCTTTGACCAAGGCATAGTGTCATGAAGGGTTACAAGCATGCGATATTCTGATTACGTCCCAACAGCGGAGTGACACAGGCTGCTACCAATGGGGCTACCCATTACCAGCCTGGGTGGTCACTATGCGGAAAGACCTTCAGAGAGGTGTCCTTATCGTCCACGACGTCTTGAGCTCGGACACCGTTCAGGGCCCAAATAAGCGCCAAAAACGTATTCGGCAAAATAATGCCACAAATGAGTTTTTGTGGCGAGTTCAAATACCCTTGTAGGTTTTCGGCTTTCATTCTTGGAAGAACTAAAATGTCGCTTTAACACTTCAGAGAGGTTGCGGTCAAGTGCCTTAAGTGCATGTTCCTAGAAGCACTTCTCCATGTTGACACCCGATCCTTTTAAATGCGAAGCATTTCTTAGCGAACTTCTGCGACTTTGAGCGTATCTATCTATCTATCTATCTATCTATCTATCTATCTATCTATCTATCTATCTATCTATCTATCTATCTATCTATCTATCTATCTATCTATCTATCTATCTATCTATCTATCTATCTATCTATCTATCTATCTAGCCGCCTACGACTTTGTGCTCTCCTGGTCGCTTGGTTAATCGAATGTACACCAAAATTGGTATGGTGTAACATGACTGTATGACGAACATTAATGACAAGTCATAACATGAAAATCATGAAACGCATGTCATGTACAGCATGATATACATGCTACGCTCATGGTGCGCTGGCGGCCGTTTCGCTAGCTTGATATACACCAAAATTGGTATCTTGCGACGTAACTGTGTGACGAACATAAATGACTCGAGTTAACATGAAAATCATGACACGCGTGTCATGTACAGCATGACTTATGTGCCACGCTCATGGTGCGCTGGCGGCCGTTCTGCTAGCTTGATCTACCCCGAAATTGGTATTGCGTGACGTGACTGTGTGACGAACATAAATAACACACGAGTGGACATGAAAATCATGACACGCATGTCATGTACAGCATGACTTGCGTGCCACGCTCATGGCGCGCTGGCGGCCGTTTCGCTAGCTTGATATACACCAAAATTGGTATCTTGCGACGTGACTGTGTAACGAACATAAATAACAGACGAGTTAACATGAAAATCATGACACGCATGTCATGTACAGCATGACTTACATGCCACGCTCATGGGGCGCTGGCGGCCGTTTCGCTAGCTTGATCTACCCCGGAATCAGTATTGCGCGACGTGCCTGTGTGACGAACACAAATAACACGAGTTAACATGAAAACCATGACATACAATACGATGTATGCAGCTCTTTGCTGGCTGCTTCGCATTACATCGATTCCCACAATGCGTGGGATCTGCCGTATTTTTTAACAGCGGAACTCTCTAAGCCGAGCGTTGGACCCTGAAGTATGAAGATCACCACATCATGAACATCATGAATCATCATCACGAACCGTAACGCGCTCTCTTCATCTTCATCGTCCACTTCGTCATCTTCTGCTTCGCCCCTAGAACACTTCAATAATTCTGATCGGTGTGAAATCGAGTACAATGAGTGAGAGAAGGAAATGGATAGAAAGAAAGGGCGAGATATTTTTAGCGAAAAAAAAATCTTGACGCGGTGATCTTCGAACCCGCGTACACACGATTCGAAGGCGAACATCGTAACCACTCGGCTTTTCAGGCATGCTAGCAGCGCATAACGTAGCCTTGTATAGTATAGTGTAGCAAGAGGGTGGGAAAGGGAAGTGAGGGTGAGGATTAGAGATTAGAGAGTGAGGAGTAGGAAAAGAAGGAGGGGAGAGAGTCAAAGAATACCATAGAAGGAAAGAGAAAACGAGAAAGAGAAAGAAAGGCAGAAAGAGAGACACTCAAAGAGAGAGAGAGACAGAAATGCACAGACGGAAACAGAAAGAGAGAAAGAAAAATAGAAGGAGCGAGAAATAGAAAGAAATATATACAGAGAGAGAGAGAAAGAAAGAAAGTAATAGAAATCAACAGAAACAAATGAGGCATAGAAAAAAGTCACAGCTTCGCCGCAAGGGCGAAGCAATGAATGCGATAGCAAGAAATTAATACTATACGAAGTGATGCTCGCCAATGGATACTCGCAGTTTGAACAGCGCTCCTGTTGCAAAGGCGCCTAATGCAGCGAAGGAAACTAGAGTGCTTCAAGTGTCGAGCTGTGACACTTGATAGTTCGCGCTCATCTTCTGTTTGTTCGTTTAGCGGCGTCCCTTGAACTCGGGTGGCTTTCGTACACTCCGTAACATGAGCGCGGACATCACGGTGAAAGCGTGAAACATCCCTCTTCCCCTCAGCACGAGAAAACCGCGCGACCAGACAGCGGAAGGGCAAGCTTCTCCCTGCGCAAGTATAAGAAGAAGCGAGCGAGCTCGCCGACGACTTTTAAATCCGCCCTTCGCGCTACTAGCGCCATCTCGCTGGTAATGAAGAAACGCTTATAAGCGCCTAGCGTCTCTGGGTCCGTCCAGCGGTAAAGGGTGTGTATATAACGCTCGCCGTTAGCTACGTGGAGGATCTGCGTTTCGTGGCGTAGTGGTTAGCGCCACTCGCTGCGGAGCAAGAGGTCCCTGGTTCGATTCCGCGCTTCGGAAGCATTTCTCTGAATTATTTTTCTTTGGGGCTTTTATTTATATATACATACTTATACATATACGGTGCATGACGGCGGCGACGGCGACGGCAAAATTCAGCCGAGACTGTCCATGTAATTGCTATCGCAACAAAAACCCTTGATAAAATTCAAGGCCTTTTAGTGTATTTGTACCGCTTCCATTCGCTGCCTTCATCTTATACTCTCTAGATCGAAGCCATATTTTTAGCATAAGCACACATTTCAGAGAAACGTGACCTGAATGAATGTATTTGTTAGATTTTTTCACGCTGTGCCTATGAGTGCGAAATTGTGAATGCGCTCAGGATGAGTGGTAGTTCAAATAATCAACGGGTAAAAGTTTAATTATATTCATGTAAAGCTGGAATTTGCGTATATATTGGAAACATAATGCCGGCTAGGCGTTATTCTGAAATGGGACTCGGTAGTGCATCAACTTGTCATGCAAAGATTTGAATCAAATGCGTTGCAAATTCTGTTAAAGCGAAGTCACCTCGTAGTGTAATTGAGCGTCTCTCATAATCATATGGTGGTTTTGGGACGTTAAACCCCAGATATTATTATTATTATCGTAGTGTAATTGACTACTTTAAAACGACATCATGGCATCCGTTAGATAGCTGCCATATATTGCGTTGCTTTAATATTTCCCAGAAATAAGTGGAGCTTTTTTTAATGTGGTTCTACGTACATGCAGCCAGCTCAACTAAGAGAACTCCTCCACGTTCGTGCCAAAAATGAGAATGACTAAGCGGCAGGGACTAGAGTAACAACAAAACAAATGAGACGTTGTGAATCTCACTGGCGGAGGAAAAATGGAAGTGGACTCAACGCTGTTCACTTAAGACGCACGTTAGGCTAATAAAACCTATTTTAAAAATTAAAGAATTTCCGCGAATTCAGGAGCTTTTCATTCGCAATCATGACAAACAGCCTTACTAATAAAAATGTCTAGTTGTGAAGTCGTGCCATCCCCAGGTACATTTATAGACATTTATGGTGTCGTTCTGCATAAATTGCCTCCTTTTAACTTTATACATGGATATGTCTGCGATGGGTTCACAACTACTCTAACGCAGTCTCCATATACGTAACGCGTACAGACTCCCTTTACAAAGAGTATATCTTTTGGCAGAACCTTGTAATGCGATGAAGGCCCGTCACCGCCTACACTTTCTTAATTTACAACTCCGAGGAACTGCGCAGGCGTATCTGTGCAGTAAAAGCGACGCTGTGAATGCGAATGAGAGAGAGAGGTAATAATCTTTATTGCAATTCCGCGCGATGTTAGCCTGCATTGTCGCCTGGGTTGCTACTCCAGGTGTCAGGCGATGACTATGATATATAGAATGATCACATATACACACAAAGATTGCGTAGAGTCACAAACACACACACACACACACACACACACACACATATATATATATATATATATATATATATATATATATATATATATATATATATATACACACACAAAAGAGTCATTCACATACTTCCGTTGAGCAACACGAAGGTCTGATTTTGTCTGTTGCTTCGCTTTCCTTGTTAGAGTCGAAGCTATCTGCGTGTTTTCAGCACCTGACTCTTTAGTATCCGTTGCTACCGGAAACAGATGGTGTATTGAATAACTTTCCAGTTGCAGAATACGCCTTAGCCATTTCTTTGAATATGTCCAATAGTGTCAAACTGTGCAACAGCAAAATTGACTTTTACTTGTGTACTGATGTGTTTTCGCCTGCAGATGTGCGCGCACGTGTGTACTAGGATCAATACTTCGGCTGAGGAGAAAAAGAAGAAAATGGTGATGAAGAACAACCAACTAGCCCATTTTTGCACGCTATGGCCTTCGCCTTCGAGTTGTCTAAGACGAATGCTTAAGGAACCCTGTGAGTTTTTTGCACGCGACCGTACAGCACCTTTCTCTTAAGACAAGCATTGTTTATGTTTAAAATCCATTACAAAAATAACACATGCTGTTTAGAAAACTACTTTTACGCCCTTTCTTTCTTCTAAAGATCGTTGCTTTGAAGAAGCTTGCTGATATTACTAAACTCAATGTGGGATGAAATAAACGTCGTTCAAATTGATATAAAACGGAAACCGAGTGCGTTGCAAGATCCTCTTTTGGGAATGTCATCGCATGAACATCTCGCGCACAGTGACAGATGCAGGTGGCGAAAGATTTGTGCTTCTCCGCCAGGAAACGCTGACCTCTGCAGCACGGCCCTGACGGGTGCTACTGAACGCAATATCCGGCATCCAGAGCAGCGATGACACGTGTGTGGCTGTTGACGCAGCAGGACACGCCAAATGCAGCGACGCTTCTCTGCAACTTCTGCCGCGCTGAAGGATATATACGGCACAGGAGCATTGTGCTAGCGATCACACTGTTCCGGAGCGTCAATTGCGTCTCAGCGGAAACGGTGCAGCTTATTATTTCGCACACTGAAGACTCAATTAGGTTAATTGTGCGCCATAGTTTCGGGTACAGAGCCTGCTAAAGAAACAAAATTGCGATATACGCGGCTGCTATGTGATGGTTTTGTTACCAGCCACTGCAACCGCAGTTTGATGGTGAAAAGATGCGAAATACAACCGTGTACTTAGATTTAGGTGCGCGTGAAGGAACTCAAGGTGGTAACGGGTAATGCCACAGTATTTATATTTAAACTTCTTAGTTTTAATATTTTAAGTCAGTTATTATCACGGCAACAGCAGAGTGTTTCCAGTGCACATGATCCTTGTCTGGCGGTAATGTAAACCTTGATCATGAGGTATTACAGAAAAAAAAAAAAACTGGGGGACCCTTAAGCTTCGCTTTTAAGAGTTGAACGCGATAGCAAAATCCGGCCCCTAGGGCGCACTTGAACCACTGAGTGCATACTCATTAACGACGCACGCGCACACAGACACAAACGCGCGCTCGCTCACGGGACGTGGTCAGGCCAGGAAAGCGGAGGTCAAACGCCAACAACGCCATGAAGATGCCTTGCTGAGAGCCAGGGAAGCTGAAATGAAGCGTCGTCGCCGTGATTTGAATTCCCAACTACGAGCGCGGGAAGCCGATCATGCACAGGCGTCAACGACGCCAAAATGACGCAGACCTTCGAGCTCGGGAAGCGGAGGCCAAGCGTCAGCGTCGCCAAGACAACCCTGACATGAGAGCGACTACTTGACATGAATGTCCCGCCGGCACTCACAGATGAGCAAACTGTGCTGTGTGGCCACTTGCCTGTGCTAGAACGGCGGAACCATACAGGCTCTGCTGTAGTCGAGACATGGCCTCCCAGATATCGGGCGTGCGGCTCTACGTGCGCTTGCTATCTCGGAGGCCATGGTCGAGACAACACAATAACACAATGTCTCACAGATGGCAGCACATTATCTAACGTTTGCTGTTTTTGATATGTTTTCCGCTAGATGGATATAGTTGTCCATTCTTAGAGCTGTTTGTAAGTTGTGTTTTTATCGGCAATGGCTGCACTATACCGACTTTTTCGAAGCATGTCGTCATGCAAAAAAGGTAGTTTGATGGCCTCGCCAATGCGCCTACAAATCGCTATATGGGCTCATTTTCGTCGTGACACCTGTCGAACAAAATGTGTTAAGGGGACTCCTTCCACTACATGGCATTTATGCGGTGTTGTTTTCCGCAGCAGTTGCATGTAACATCGTGGCTTTGTGGTAGGACACCTGCTTGCCACGCAAGGGGCCCGGGTTCGATCCTCAATGACACCAAATATTTTTGTTTATTTTATTTGCATCTTTCCTGATTTTTCGGTCACGGACAATTTTTCGTTCACAAGCGACGTAGCGACGTCGACACCGTAATTTCTGCGACACGAGCTCTCTAACACTATCGCGCTAAAATTACAGTGCTTGTGAGAGGATAAACAGTACTGCATTGCTGAGAAACTGAGGTGGAGGGTGATGGTCTGTTCACTACGCGTGATTCAGTTCCCTGCCTGCCGACTGCGCCGGGTGCCAAGATGTCGAACAATTCTTCCTGCCAATCTCTCAGTAAAGCTTAGAGATTGGCCTTGATAGTTTGTTCACTTTATTATCGGAATGAAAACTGAATTTTTTTCAGAGTATTACTTTATGCTTACCTTACTTTTTGGCTAAACTATACTACCTGTAAATTTCTGCTTTAAAGTAAATTAAGCTTTGTTCATGCCTTGATCTTACTGGTCTTTTTAGTTGAGTTGTTAAGTCTTGGGTACACTTAACATGCGTAGTTGTTATAGTGTTCATTTCAAATGCACAGTACATTCTGTATTTATTTATTTATTTATTTATTTATTTATTTATTTATTTATATGTGTGCTCGTTTGTTTGTTTGTTTGTTTGTTTGTTTGTTTGTTTGTTTGTTTGTTTGCACACACTGCCGCACAATAAGTGCTATGACAGGAGTGGATTTCAGAGGCAAATATACAGACAATAAAAGTAATTATAATATGTAGCGTCAAAAAGCAATAAACAAGTAAAAACTTGGAGGACGCGTGAGCTTCGCCATCGAGAGTAGAACGCGATAGCGTAATCGGGCTCCCTGCGCATAGGCTTCTAATTTGCAAGCCTGACTTCATTCATTCCAGTATTCAAATTCACGAAAAAGAAAGCTTAATTTATGCGTGTTAGCCCCGCCACGGTGGTCTAGTGGTTATGGCGCTCGACTGCTGGCCCGAAGGTCGCAGGATCGAATCCCGGCCGCGGCGGCTGCATTTTCGATGGAGGCGAAAATATTTGAGGCCCGTGTACTCAGATTTAGGTGCACGTTAAAGAACCCCAGATGGTCGAAATTTCCGGAGCCCTCCACTACGGCGTCTCTCATAATCATATCGTGGTTTTGGGACGTTAAACCCCAGATATTATTATTATTAATTTATGCGTGTTAGTGCGTGCGTAGTAAGGTGTCAAGTTTAAGTTGTCACGGCGTCTCGTGGACGACTCAGGCGCCAAGTCAGAACAGTTGTTATGTAAGAGTTGAATCGGAGAGCTGATGATGTAGCGCAAGAATGTTATAGATTTGATTCGGCAATGTCAAGAGAGTGAAGATGAATTCAATGAAGGATGCGTAGAAAACGGTGATAAGTCGCTAACTCAACGATGACATGTAAATCTAACAGCTCTTTTTCTGAATTTTTTTTCTTTTTCCCATGTTAATCTCGCACTGCTTATTAGGGTACCAGATGACAGATGCATAGTCAATGACAGAAGGGATTAGCAATTTATACAAGAGAAGCTTAGTATCCTCAGTATCGAATGATACAACAGAAGCTGAACATACCTTTTATTACTAAGGGCCTGTCATACTCATGGGTGTAAACAGTGAAATAAGGTAACGTGAATAATATAAATGAGGCAGATATTAGTGCCAGTCCAATAATGATGTACACACATGAGTGATCTCTTAGCTTGTTCTAACAAAACTTACCTCACTTCTCTACTCCCCCGCGTTCTGACATTAAAGAGATTATGTCCAAGATTATGGCGCGAAGTGGGCTCCAAGGTGATTTCGTGGCTGCCACTGTTGTGTGGAACTGGGATAAGACGCCAAAATCCGTAACACTTGGGCGAATAGCTCACCGCCCGCCTTCTACTGATTTCGCAGTAGCGATCCGTAAAATCCGTAATCTTTTTGCATACCTGGGATTGATGACAGTTGCCTACTTGGAGTAGTAATTCAAGACCCCATAAGTCACATATGAGCTAGGCCTTGCGAGAGCTAGTTGCATCGTATGCTTATCCATTGTTATAGGTAGAACGCCACTCCACGTTAAAGTGGTACGGAAACTTATACGTAGCTGTGATTATCTCGGCAGAAAAGGTACGCTGTCGAAGCATTACTCATGTATCCGCCGCTCTTTCATAAGAAGAAAATCAACAATAAGCCACTCACAGGAGAGTAAAAGCGACTTGGCGAAGAATAGCTAACAGGGTAGCTGTGAAGCAAACGCAGTAAGCTTCACCATACTCTGCCGTCAGGGTTCTCCAGGTCATTGACCTGTTATACCTAGGGCTCAGAATCGGATCATACAGTGATACCCTTTCTCAAATGCTACCCGGTTGTACCTCCTGCGAATAACAGCACTTCTTCACGATTGATTTCTCAGTGGCGGCTGTTACGACTCTGGTCCGGCGGGTCACGTCAATGGTAGCTGGCCCTCGCTGTCGTACCCGTTAGCGCATCTTTCGAATAGAGGAAGGCGCTCGTACATGAGAGAACAAATGTTTATTGGCATATATTCAGTATGAGAGATATCAAGAGAGAACTCCCAAGAGAATAATAAGAGAGATATCAGAGAGCTATCAAGAGAGTTGTTTTTACAAAAAGTCTTCAGCTTATAAAGCTCCGAGTCCGCCAAAACTGAGAGCCTCGAAACCGGTGTCCGCATCTCCCGCCAATCCTGTGACTTGCCGTGCCGGCGTCCGGCCTCCAGAAAGGAGGCAGAAAGTCACACAATGCACTCGTAGGTCCAGAAGTCCATTTGGGGAACACCAGTGCACCACACATGCCACGCGCCACGCTGCGACGACTCTAATCCTGAATGTCTGCGAGGAGGAAGTCCGAAAGGAGAGAGGAGAAGTGTCTTTGACCTCAGGAAGATGGAGACAACTTACTTGAGCACTTGCAAACCTTCATGTCTCGCTCGGGTAAAAGAATGCAGCGGTTTGGTGAGAACCTCTCGAGAGGTGCTATCCCGTGCCGACAACACCCCACCAGAAAGGGGCGTGCAAGATTCTCCCGATGCCTTGCTCGGAACCCGTCTTTGGCGGCATTCCACGCTCGCCTGACCACGCGGGCATAAGCATTCTCGAGAAAAATGCGGCGCTATGTGCCTCCGTCCTAGCGCAGGCTTATGGGGAAACCCTCTGACTGACAGGCCTGATTCACAGGCACACGCAGAATGGTGCTTGCCAAATATTCTAGAGCCGGTCGTAACACGGCGCAGGCAGCCGTTCCGAAGGATCGCAGTCATGTTTCATGGGATCTCCTTATCTTTCTTGCAAAGAAATAAATAATAGTGAAAACTAATGGTTGCTTCAGCGAAATGTTTGCTTTTCCTTTGGTTTTTGTTTTGTGTCATTTCCTTTGCTCACGCTGCTACGCGTTTTCAACTTAATCCCTCTAGCAATCGCTTCGCTAGCACCAGCGCAAAAATAATGGTTAACTTTTTTTCCAAGCCTTAACTCAGGGCACCGAGTGTTTAAATTTAGAGCTGACTTCATTCCTTAGTTCGAGATCCAGTAACATGAGAAAATATTACCTGTATTGCATGTGAAAAAAGAAATAAAAAATATTACGTTAAAATTCTTTTCAAAGGAACATAACGTCCTATCTATATACGTTGCATTTTATTTGCAAAGGCGACACGCAAGTGCCGAAGTTTCGTTGAAGTATAACTTCGGCAAATCTTGACTTCATTAAATAGGTGCTAGTTTACGCGAACTATGCAGGATTTCTACGCGTACCGCACATACTAACCATACTTTTTTTCCAGTGACTGGTTTGATACATAGCACTAACCACTGTAACTCCGGTTCCGGCTTGCCACATTCCATTGTTCTTTACGAGATGGTTTGATTATATCTGCTTAGCTTTCAATTTACCCATCGTGGTCGCTTAGCGTGGTGGATGACGCGCTCGTAGGCTCGAGGGCGCGGGTTCGATTTCCGGCCGCGGTGGCCGCATTTCGATTGGGGCGAAATGCAAAGAACTGTTTAGATTTAGGTGCATGTTTCGTGGTTTTGACGCGTAAAACCCCAGGAAGTAATATTATTGTTATTCGTTCTAGATTTTTTTGCAAGTGCCTTGCAATATTTACGAATAGGTACCGTTCCAAACTACTAAATCATGTGAAAATTTGAAGTTGTTGTCGTCATCTAAATAAAGGTCTCGTTGGGAGTCAAACCCGAACCATGCAGACACTCATGTTTTATGGAATAATGCGCCGGCTTGAGCTTGCTGTTTGCCTTTACTCCTGCGTCATAGTAGAATGACATACGCGTAGAAGCAGCTTGCCACTCCACGAGATCTCGCTGGCCTTTTACGCAGTATATCCAGCCTTGGCCGTTAATGCGATCCTCGAAATAGCTGCGGCCATCTAGCTTTCGTTAAGGGTTTACGAGTCCCCATAGAAATTCACTCTCTCTCTAAACAATGCTGAAACAAAAATGAGTTCAAGTAAGAGCAGAAAAGAAACTTAAGAAGTAATGCCCAAGGGAAAGCCACGCGCTGTGTCTAGCTTCGAGAAAAAGCACGAAAGCATCGAGAAGGCGCAGTCCAACCCTAAAATAAGTTACGGCGTCATAAACAGTGGTGTAACCGTCGAGGGACGAAGAAACGTGGATCGAATTGAGATGGCAGCTCGGCAACGAGTGGAAATTCCTTCTACGTCCTCACGTAACTGCTAAGTTCACGAGGCCAAGGTTGATCGTGTTGCAAGCAGAAAGTGATAATGGCACGCTGGGTAAAAACGAAATGAAAGCAATAAAACGTGGTAGTACGCCCGCGCAACATTTCAGAATCACGACTACAACTTCAGTGAAGCAACCTGGTAAACAAGGAGGCACAGGTTCCTCAGGGCACGACGTATTCCAAGTTTGTGTTGTTATTTTCGAGTAGTTGCCCACTCAGTGATAGCTATGATATAAGGTAGCTTTTGTTTCTCCACTATTACTCGCGGTCGCTTTAGTTCGCGTAGACCGCATACCGATGACGGCAGTAACCATTTTGGAATGTCGTCATCAGAGGTCATCGCGGATGAGGACGACGAAGGCATTGCTCATATTCTTGAAGACAACAGACTCGCACTGGCTGGTATAGTCCAATAGCGATATTGCGACTGTCAGAAGTGTGACTTTGTTCATGTGTGCTCGCCACCTCCCTCTTTCTCTATCTCTATGCCTCTAAGAAGAAGAGGAGGAGGAGGAGGAAGTTGAGGGAGAGAATGTTAGGTTGCAAGTGAATCTAGCCTTGTGAGATACACAGGCAATTGGCCCACACGGTTTCCTCCTATCAGGTTGTGCTGAAACAATGTCCATTTTTTAAAAGGCGAAGTGCGGAAGGCTACGAAGAAGGCGCGCGCTGCACGACCCAACGATGCTCCTGCCGGTGGTCTATGAGCTATTCCGCACACGGTGCTATGCTGGGTTTCCATATCACCGTACCACACCGCAATGTGTGTCACTCATCACCAGACACATTGCAAAGTCTGTAACATTTAGCCTCTAACATTAAAACTCCCTTATGCCGTTCCCCAGTGTAGGGTAGCGTACCATTTCTTTCTAGACGTGTTAATAACCCTGCCTTTCATCTTACCCATGTTCCTTGTTTATATGTTGCTTCCACATTGTTCTCCTTTTCTGTTGTGCCTCTCCAATGCTGGGCTTGCTTTCGACGTGTAAAAAAACCACCTCTTTTCTGCTTATGCGCTCTTGCTGGTACGAAAAAACCACTTAGGCGCCAGAAACAATAGAATTTTAGACTATACTTTAAATTTTAGCGATCAAACCAATACATCGCAAGTTTGAGCGAGGTATGAACTCCGTTGTTCCGCGTTAGTGCGAAAATGTTCCACCGTTATTGTCGTCACACTTGCTTAATTTTAAGTTCTGTATTACTGCTGAAAAAAAATGGTCTTCTTGAAGATCCGGCAATGTTTTGAATGTTTCTTGCGCTACGTTTAATCTCCGTTTGAACGCGGGGAAATCCCGAAAGCTTTGTGCACGCAACACGGTTGTGCACTGCCAGCGGGATCTTAGGCATTGGAAGCTTTCCACGCCTCACGTGGTTTTGCAATGCCTCCGAGATCTGTTCACCTTTGACCAAGCGGCGATGTCACTTGACGACGTCACTGTGACGTCAAGATGACGTCATATGGTGACCCTATCGCTTTTTTTCTGCGCTCGTGTTGATACCGGCGCCGAAGGTCACTTGCGCGCGTTTGATGCGGCATCCAAGGCTTTCGGCTTGAAAATTAGTTGAAATGACGTGTATCAACGTTAGCCATTTCGATGGCCTGCTCATATAAACTAGTGTACAGAGAACGCAGCAAATGCAAGCGGGGCAGCGGCTATGCTAAGAAGATAAGAGTTGCTCCTTCTGACGGGTCTGCAAAGATAACGAGTTTCGTGTCGTAAAGCGGTGGTATCGACCATTGGAGAAGAAATGAGCCAAACTCCAAAGAGCGAAGCACTGTGAAGGGGGTGGAGGCTATATAATAAACTCAATCTTCTTCCCGAAAGAGGACTTGGCAGCCATCGATTTTGATGCCAATATAAAAGGCGTCTTTGCCCTGGCCTTCAGTTGCCGCTGCATAAGCAGCCCATCTCCTTATAGCCTTCTGCGTCTTGATGCCGCGAACGACAACAACAAAGACAGGTATTTTCGCAAAGCGCTTTACATTACTGGGTTCTTGGTAACGTATGTGAATCGAGTTATAACATATGAATTTTTCATTAGAGAACGAATCAGTACATTCTAAACTGCCGAAACTAACTCATATATCCGGTAGACATTCTGGCGAGAGCTCAAACTCTGCTAAAAAAGCTTCAAAGCAAATAAGTGGCATTCAAGGGCTCTTTGTGACTTCAATGCTTAAATTTCATCGGCTATTTGACATGTTTATTGGCCTTGCGCCGATATTTGCGGACACTATCGCTTGACGAAAGCGCTTTTGCCGCTTGGATAGCCTGTGCATACTGCTGTTACTGCTATTGTTAAGTCATGCGCGACAAAAAAGTACACAGTTGAAAACGGGTACCTAGTGTCGGAAAACCAAACTCTCGGAGCGTATGTTTACGCAATTAGGTTCAGCACTGACGCGTCTAAGCTTTCCGCCTGCTAATTTCAAAACTGGCATGAAATTAGCTCACTTCTCCAAAAAAGCCTACAGGGAAGCGGTGCCTCATCGACTGTTAAAAAAGTGTCTTTAAACCAATATGTGTATAAGCACGTTACGAAACTCGTTATTACGTTATCAACGATTGCGTTATCAGGAAGTTCTGCTACGTAACCGGTGTGCAGCAAGAACACGTCCATTTAAATACTTTCGCTAAAGAACGCTTGCTCGATGCATAAGTGGTTTCTTTTATGTACCTGATACTTGCGGAAGCTCATGGACATTTCGTGCGTTAACACCTCGGTGATGTCAAAAACGTCAAGACACATAAGTGAACTTAAAAGGAAGTGTTATCAAGTATATCCCGAACTCACCCTCCTCCTCCACTCTCTCCAAGAAATATGTTTTTACAACTCTTAAGAAATGCACACAGCTTGCGCAAGTGGCGCAAGGCTGCAACCAACAAACAGTGTAGCTAATGTTCGACCTAGCTATTAAGTTTTTGTTAGTAAGGCCAAGGTTTTGCTTTACATGGTAAGTTTTCGCCAGTAGTACTAAGTACGGCTAGGCTTGGCAATTCTCCAGTTCCGGTCGGTTCCCGTCACTACGCACGTACGTGTTACGTGGTTTTGGCGGGAACATGTCGCGTGACTAGGTGTTAAGTGATTTTGTGGGGAACAAGTCACATGAGTAGGTAATTTTAGTCACATGGCTAGTTGTTGCGTGATGCTACTTGATTTTAGTCCCGTGACTGCTTGTTATATGAAGTTACGTGATTTTAGTCACGTGACTAGTTGCTGCGAGATGTTACATGATTGGAGTAACGTGACAAGCTCTTATGTGGTTTTTGGTGCGAACATGTTCCGTGACAAGCTGTTACGTGATGTTACGTGATTTTGGACACACGCCATTGTTACGTGATGTTGCGTGATTTTTAGCCACGTGGGTAGTTGTTACGCGACGTTACGCGATTTTAGCCACATGACGATGTTCCATGATGATACGTGATTTAAGTCATGTGACAAGATGTTACGTGATTTTAGTCATGTTACTGATGTCACCTGATGCTGCGTGATTTGTAGTCACGTGTCTAGTTCTTACGTGATGTTACGTGAATTTTAGTCACGTGGCTGGTCGTTACTTGATGTTACGAGATATTAGTCAAGTGGCTAGTTGTTACATGATGTTACGTGATTTGTGGTCACTTAACATACCCGCCCATCATAGTTACTGCATTCCACGGCCGGACAAATCGGCGCACATGTTGTGGGAGCGAAACAGAAGATGAAGAGGAGGACGAAGTGACCACGTGCCGGTTCATGGTGATGATGGTTTCTGTTCGCACTAACCGGCGCAACGACAAGCTTTAGCAGCTCCGCTTTTAAGAGAAACTTATACCCTTGTTACACAGGCAAGTTAACCGCAGTTACGACCAACCACGGTTGACCGCGTTGAACCACGGTTAGCGCCAACCACGGTTCGCTGATGTTACACAGCGCACAAGCGTCCTCGGTTAAAGCGGACTTGCTTTGGCGTGAATGGCTCTGCGTCTGGCGGCAGTCCGGCGTTCCAATCGGCTGTTATTGCGGCGTCCACTTTCGCATTCCTTGAGGTACTCCGTAGATGATGCAAATTGTTTTCCCAAAACCTAATCAGGCCTTCCGTAGTTCGTGCAGGCGAACTCGTTCGTTTTTCACGAACGCTCGCTGGCGTGCACACGTCCTCCATGGAGGCCAAACTGCCAAACCGAGGTCGCCAAGCTCGGTTTGGTACAACCGCGGTTAGCGGCATAACCGCGGTTTCGCATGCCCGCGGTTACGCGTAACCGTGGTTTCACTAACCGAGGTTCAGGCTGTCTGTGTAACAAGGGTATTACTGTGCAAGTTTTTTTTTATGTGTCATGAATAGTACGGAAAGATTTCCTGTGGGAGAGTACCAATTTTTATAACAGTATATATTTTACATTACAGTGTGTGAAGTGTTTTAGCGGCTACATTATATTTCGCAAAGTGAATAAAGTGTCTGCAAGCCAAATTGTTGCAGAACACAGCTTGTTTTATTTTTCTGCCGGACTGTGTGAAACGACAAAATTTCGGAGTACACTTAAGTTGGGGGGGGTGGAATTACAATTGAATTAAAAGAAAAAGATGGTTTTGGTTTTTGAATAGTTTTAGTTGAACTCACGAGGGACCCTGTGACTTTTTGTGGAGGGGTCTGCCACAATTCGTCTTTATTGTTATCAACAGCGACCTTCTGTCCGCAAGTAGTCACGTGTGCACCTGTGCAAGTACGCACGTTGAGTCACAGGTGCCTTGCATAGCGCCAAGCATGCTGGCTGTACTGCCATGTATACATGGTATGGCCCAAACCACCAAGGAGACTGCCGGAAGGTAGAAGGATACAAAAATGCCCATTGTTTTTTCTGAACCTAATAAGCTCGCCAGCCCTCGCCTACGTATCTGCCATGCAACGAAAAGAAGGGATGGTTGCGGCAAGAGACATACTGCAGATCTGGTTGATTGTGCCGTAAGCGTGCTGCACCCCATACCACTGACCTGAGGTAACTTCTGCATTGGACAGACAGGCCATTGCATAAACGACCAGGCACGGGAATATGCGGGACCTGTCAGAAACAAAGATGCTGCGCACTTAGCAGCACATTATACTGCCTGCAGATGTGAACCACACTTTTGAGATATAGGAGTTAATGGTAGAAATAACGGAGAACCCTGCTGCCGGAGCAACTTTAGAAGTGTGTCACATCAAGAAAAATGGCGACGGCTGCGTCAGCGGACCTTCGGTATCTTTGAACACGTCAGAATATGCCTTGCCCGATCTTGTAATTCCGAAGTGAAAGCTATTATCTCTTTTTCTTGTTTTTTCTGTGGCTGCGGTTCGGCACATGCCAAATATTTCATGCAGACTATACAGGCTGAGATGTGAAGGTAATAAACAATTGATAGTGGTGCTGGTCTTGTCTTACATTCGTGGCGTCTAAACTGTGCTCCTTTCCATTCGAGATAGCACTAGGTGTCATGATAGGCCCTCCATTTGTCATACGCTCGATAGTGTTACACAGATTGGCAAGACTTTACTTAGATAATTTTACTTGGATTTCACGCTAATGAGAAACGCAGTGTGGCTTATTAGCAACACTTATTAGTGACAGTTCATGTATAAGCAACGCTTGTATGCAAGGAATAGTCCGTAGCTGGGGTATTGCCAGAAATGTTTTTTCGGGGGAGGTAGAGGGGTTCAACCACCCTTTATGTATGGTCCTGAGTGTGCTTATATATGTGCTCGTATATATGTCCATGCAAAACTGAAAAATTTCGGGTGGGTTTAAACTCCCGCAACCTCGCTTGTCTATAGCAATAGTCCGTAGTGATACACTACGTTGCTTTCGAAGTGTATTCTTCAAATGACAAAGCCGCTTGATTGTATTTTGAGAATTGAGTGCCCAATAAACCACTCAGTGCTTGCTGTGAGTGTCCTCGAAAAGCCTACGATGACAGACAGACAGACCGACAGACAAAGAACTTTTATTTGGTCCTGAGAAGACGAATGCCCCATCAGGGGGTTACGTCCGCGGGCCGCACTCCTACGATGATAGTATTCATTTTTTGAAACATGAATGAAACCACTGTTATGGGTGAAGTGACGTTATTTGTTGTATATATAATGGGCCTTGTTAAGATTATGGAAGAGATCACGCTTCAAAACGCTGCAACTATTTCTTAAACCAAGAAAATATAGGTATATACCTATTACAAGTATCTTATATAAGTACATAACAGCGCATCTAAAAACACTTACTGTAACTTAAAGGGGCCATGACATTTATTTTCGGTCATAATCTGTATTTTCTGGGTTAAGCTTCGAGCGCTCACAAACAAGCTGGCGCAATCTTAGCTCATTTGGTCGAGCACTTATTCATAATTTAATATTTCTAATCACGCCCGCGGCCTGAGAGCCGGGCAACAGTGGCACACCCGCGAGGCATGACGTACCAAGCAGCTTGCTTTGCGAGCGTCTGCATCCGCCGTATGATTTTATTCTGTGGTCAGCTACTCGTGACGTTGCGCTACTTCAGCTTTCTTCAGCTTGGCATTGAAACTCAACGATATCCAGCGACTTTGGTCGAAGACGATGGCCCCGCTCCATGCCGAACATGACGTCACACACGCCATGGCAAAGTGGCAGCCACCGGCGGCAGGTGGGGTTTATAGCAGGCGACATCTTGGACTCATTTTGCACAGACATACATTTTTTTACAGTTGATGTTTTATGTGTCACAATAGACCCAGGCACAATAGACCCTCTACTTATATTTCTTGCTGAAAACATCGACTTGTTGGATGACCGTGTCATGCCCCTTTGAGACGATTCCTAAGTGCACCACATTGATCTCATCTGCCTAACGCGTAGGTTTTGTATATAATGTCTGGTTTCGGTTATTTGAAACACCTTTATTTCTTTATTTTTTTTTCTTTTGTGTTAACATTCATTTTTTCTTTATTAACATTTTTCTTTCTTGTGTATGTTGTACCTTTCATGCACTGCTGTAAATAAAACCAGTGGTGAGCCCCCCTCCGTCCCTGTTTTCTCGCCCTGTTTTTCGTTTCAACATGCATCAAAGCCAACCCATAAGCATTAACAAGGCTGTACTTCAGAAACCTAGCTTCCAATGGTTTCTAAGACCGCGAATCGAATTGGCTTTGTGAATGCGAATGTGCATGTACCGCATTCAATATCTATGAAATATTTCATTACTGTATATGCTCGGGCTTTCCCTCTCTTCACTTGCCCATAGAACAGAGCAGCAGGTTAAATGCCGAGCTCACGACAACCACATCGAATTATAGTGACTAAGCCACATAAGAAACAGTTGAACATTGCAATGTGTGTTTGTTCTGAGCGATGAAATACTTTGCCAATGCTTGTGATGTGACTAGACGAAATAACGTTTGTCCAAACGAGGCTGCATAAATGAAGAAAATGCTTCCCCATTTCTATAGTGCCTTTGAGCAGGCATGACTATAGAAATATTTGACCACTGTTGGACGCCACATATATTTGTAACTAAAACGAGGCATATAACTTCTACATTACCTCAAATGTAACACAATACTCGTTCACCAAAGTAACTCATATTTATTTGACGAAATATTACATTTGAAGTGGGCAGTACTCGTATAGTATTTCTGTGCCAAGAATCTATAGTTTTACGATTCAAATGCGCTTTCCTGAAAGAGTAAACAATAACAAGATGAAAAACACTTTTTATTATATGATCAGCGAGGATGAATGAACATATCTGCTCGAATTTCTCACAAGGGAGTCACATACATGCGTAATTTACAAGCATGTACAAAGGGGTGCATTTCTTTATTTCTTAATGGTAGTGTTCAACAGTGGCGGATCAAGTAGTCCACGAGTTGAGGGGAGGAGGGGTGGGGGGTGTTCTTTCACGCTGTACCCATAAAATGTACAATGTTTTACGTTTTGTTTCACTGTAAAACTTAAAGCTAGGGGGCAGCCACTGCGGCTCCTCTTCTCGCAGCAGGGTGACGGAGTTGGGTGCTTCTTCCCCATTGTGAACTGAATGCAGTGAAGTTGGAGATAGACCACTACATCTGGTCCTGTAAGAGCTTTTGCACCGAAAAGAAGAGGACTAATCGACAATATGAAGAAAAAAGGGTTTCCCAATAGATGCTGTGAAGAGATCGTGTTTCCGGAAGGTGTACGGATAAATGGCAAGGAAGTGACTGCTACTCTTTGACGTCTTCTGCGAGAGACAGATTTAAGCGATGTATGGTGAGACATACTGCATGGAAAGAGTCGCTCAGGCCGAGCAACTGCCGGCCAGGTCTGGCAGGTGAACCCTGCCTGTGGTAACTTCATGCCCACCACTACCACCACGTTTGCGCCTATTTAGAGCTTAAGGAAGATATAAGCAATACACAACACACATATATAACAGGTGGTCCACTTGTGTGTTTCAGACTAATTGCTGTTTTTCTTGACCAGATTCTGCTTCGACGCGCCATTTCTTTGCAAGTTACGTCACGATAGTTCAGGTATGACGTAATACATCGGTTGCGTTTCCTGCGTGCCCGGAGTGCTGTATCTGGGTCTCCAGTTTCGATTACTGATATCTCAAATTACGTGTGTTCTTTTAGGATTTCTAACAAGCGGGTATGGGATAAATTGCTACTTCCTACAACTTTTCACTATAAACTGCCCAGAAGTTATTATTACCAAGCTTATTAACAAATATTTGTTGATTAAATATTCCCATGCCACTTTAAGAATGAGAAAGTATTTCGTCCTCGACGTAGATATCGTGTGCGAAGACGACAGGTACCTGACTGTCATAGACGATTGGTATTGTAAAAACATTCATGTCTGCGTGGCACACAAGAGCATGAGTCATGGCCACATTGCAGTGCCTAGCCCTTAACGCCTCTCCACCCATCACGAAGCCTTGGGAGGAATCCCTGAAGAGCAGCAATCTCCACACTCAACTCCAGGCCGTCCAGAAGGCCCACGACATCGTGGCGGGTCTTCGACTGCCACGATGTCGTGGGCGGCGCTACCAACTTGATCTTGGGGGGCCTCCGGCTCTCTAGACGTGAGTTCCTCAGTTCTTGTTATGTCATGTCTACGCGGAACACGCAGCACAGTCACAGCAAAAGCTGTACGAGTGGCCTCTCAAGGGCCCGTTGTAAACTCTCTTGGAACGACTACTACAGATACATTTGCAATGTACCAACTACGCATAAATTTTCATAATTTTGCGAAATAGGGAGGTACCCATTATGCCATTATTCATCAATACGGTTCACACTACGCGTCTGTGAGCATTGTGTGCCTTTTCTTGGTGCTGTGGCTGACGACGATGAAGAATTGTGGCTCAGCCCTTCGTAATTGGCGAGAAGTTTCAAAACACTCACTTGTTAGGCCAGTAGCTTTGTATAACACATGGTGTTATTTTGTTGTTGTACCATGGTATATTACATATGTTAGCGTGATTCCATGCTCGACATGACGCCTGTGTTTTGCGAAGGAATTTCAGCCGCCGGCGTTGCTCTGGTGTAGAATACTCCACCGCCACGCAGAAGGCTCGTGGTCAAATCCAGCTTGATCCTGGATCTTCTTTTAGAGCGAAAGCTCTTATGAGATTACAACAACAGTGTTGTAGTTGTCCGCCGCCTCTGCCGCCGGGTTTTCTAACCGCTATCGCGCGAAATAAAAACATGAAATAAATAAAAATATGAACTATCGGATGGAACTTGAACCCTGGACCCATGGCGGTCGAGTATTCCACTACAGAGCCACGCTATTGCTCGAAACTCATTTGCAGAACAACGCTATACAGGCGTCATATCGGGCAAGGAATCTCGTTAACATATGTAATATAGCGTGGCAGAAGAGTAAAATAAGAACCAGGCGTGACACAATGCTAATTGCTCAACGAGTGTGGGGTTTAAAAATCCCACCCAGTACAAAGTGCTCAGCCATAATTCTTCATCGTCATCAGCCACTTGCAGCATCACATAATTGCGCATAATGCCTCATACAGCAGATGTGTAGAGAGTACATCGCTTATCCGCACAAGAGAGAGAGAAAGAGCGGAGGAAGGCAGGGGGGTTAACCAGAAGTTTGTATCCGGTATGCTACCCTGCACTTATCCGCACAAAGACGAACAGTGGCATAGTAGGTGCTTGCTTACTTCACAAAAATGATGATTCATGGCGCAGTGGATACCTTGCATGTGTACTTGTATTAGATGCCCCAATAAAGTTTGGAACGGGCTCTAGAAAGGCCGCTCTTCGAGCTTTTGCTGTGGCTGTGCTGAGCACTTCGCGCGGGCTTGGCGTTTTTTTTTTTCTCATGTATGTGATAGTGGTTACAGACACCAGCGGCGGTGGACAACTACGCCATCAAAATCGGCTGTTGTTGTCATCTCATAACAGCTATTGCTATAAACATACCCTGTAGGTATGCAGCAAATAGTAAATATTAATTGTACTAACATTTAAGTTATATCATAATTATTCTTTCGTTCTCGTTGGACTTGCCACCAGTGTTCATATCAGGAATGACCGAGCACTGGGTGCTCGGGCGCACTGGGTGTAGAGAAAGGAGAAACAGGTTTTTGGCGAAACGGGACGCTCCGGCACCACATACTGTGGATTGATGCCAGTGAGTCTGCTCTCGTTCACGCATATTTACTCAGGATGGAGGCCCCGTCGTTGTTCGTGCAGCAACAACATTTTGTCGCAAGCTCCCATTTCTGACCATCATGTCACTCCTACGCAAAGACTCAAATATAAGCACGCATATACGGAAATACATTTCGTTTCCAGTACAGGCTCGTCCACACAAGACGGCTCAGCGTGGCAGCGTTCCGAGGAGCGCCGGTGCATCCGGCCCGGCCGAGCATCGAAACGAAACGGCGCAAACGCAGTGGAGGGCAGCGCTCTTGCTGTACAACATCAACGCAAGATAGGTGCGCACTCCAGCGCTCTAGAAGACGACGTGAAGTACCTCCTGCGGGACATTCTGCGCCTGCACGATTGAAAGAAGAAATTTACATACCGAAGATCTAACTGTGCTTTTCGTTTGAAATGTATTTTATAAATATGAGTTTTCGTCCCTGTTCCTTCTACATAAAAAAATTATTTTGGAACATAATTTTATACAAGGTTTGCACTGCTGCTTTAGCATGAACCCGCACACCACAGAGTAAATTTTTCTCGAATCTCTGGTTGAGTTCCGCTCATCACGGCACGCCTTCGATCCTTCCTGCTTCTGATTACGAGGTCAAAGTTTTCTGCTTTTATTAAAGAAACGCATCCATATGTTGCGGTTGAGACCTTAGACAGGTATATCCAATTTCAGTGTTGAGGCGGCAGCGATTAAACACTACGCACAAATATACAGCGGCATGCAATGCCCTCAACCTACAAATAAAGTGTTAACACACACGCGCGCACGCACACACACACATACACACACACACGCACACACACACGTGCACGTGCACGCTAAAACACGTACGTGGAAATACATTACGCAAACACCATAAGGTATTACCGTAGGGCTTCTCCTTTGTCGCTCCTTCAGCTTAAGCCGCTCCCCGTTCCAGGGACAGTGCGTGCCCTGAACGATAGCTTCCTCGTTAACAATGCGTAGCCTGACAGGCAAAAAGAAAAAAATTTCGCCGACGATTACGACAATGACTAATGCGAATTCTGAGCGCAGCTACGTGTTGGGGCAACGCCAGCTGTGTTTGAAGTTGTGGCTATCCGCAGCTGTAGCAATGTAACGTTTGTTACATATTGACCCAGCGACTGGGCCAGCGCTCGAGTGCTACCACACCACTCTGTGCATTTCAGGCGTCGCGAGGCAAGCGAAACGCAAGCAGCGCTCGAGTGCTACGCACACCACTCTGTGCATTGCCGGTGTCGCCAACCAAACGAAACGCCGACAGCCCCGTTGCGACAAGCGAAGCCAGCCGTAGTGCACGTGCCAGCCCTGCATGCGCGCGAGCTCCGACGGAGGGGTCAGCGTGCGTGACAGAGAATGAAAGCGAGGTTAGAGGCCAGTGGCGCGTTATATCGACAGACTCCGCGTTCGTTCTCTTTCTTCCTTGTTCAATTTATCGATTACGCCGATGCCAGCAGACGCCGACGGTGATGCCGCTCAACGCCGGAATGGGTGCCTAAGATATGCGCTCTAAAATGAGGCGTGACAACCTCACAGTAATTTTTGAAAAGGCTTTAGTGGTTTTGAGGTGTCTTCACTGGAATTAGGAGTGGCAGAAGCACAACGAGCGAGAAAAGAGGAGCGGTACCGCAATACCATACCGTATTTTCATAAATGACTAAAAGGCTCTAATGCGAGCTATCGCCCACGTCTGCCAACGCGCTCACCCCCCACTACGGTGGTGAAGGGGAGGTACCGATCAGTAACACGTGCATAATTCATCCGCCGCGGTGACAAGTGACGTCAAGGTTCGCGCTGGCGTGGAGCTGCCGCACGGTGACAGTACTCGAAAAATACTGCCAACTGTTCAAAAATATATGAAATAAACTCTGTTTATGGCACTAGCCGTGTCTTCTGAATGGAATGCTCGTGCTTTCGTCATCTGTTTCCGACTTTTGTTCCGTGTGCCGTAAAGAGACGTTCCCGCCCGCCACACATCATCTGCTAAAATAGAACCTACTTTTGGAATTGCACAATGTTACAAAATTTTGGTGCAGTCTTTTATTGGAGCGTAGTCATCGACAAACTGTAAGCCTTTTCAGTCTTACGCTGTAGCATTTGCGATTATGTTTCTTTTTTTTCCCTTTCTTGTGCCATCAACAGTGCAATGCCTGCTTTAAGAATGAACCAGGTTAGCGAAGTGACGCGGAGGTCTTTAAAATTTTTGCGCCTTGAAAAGCACGATCATCTACTATCAAAGCCATCTATATGCCTAAACAAGATTGAGATTTTTTTGTGCCATACACATATATGAGGAAAAACGCTAACACGGTATTGCAGTGCGGCTTTCAAGTGGTGGGAAGTGACTGTCGTTTTACACGAACGAATTATTTCCGCTTCGAAGTTCAATAACACAGAACTGCTCGCAAAAGAACAAGAACACGAGATGAAGTGCATGCACTTCAATTTATGACAATGGCCCATTCGTTATCTGCATAGCGGTTCATTGCACTAACCGCGCAAACGCACCTTCAGCAAAAATAAATCACGTATTATCAAACAGAAATAATAAAGAACAGCGAAGTAATAACCTTAATAAGAAACCTTTGCTCGGCGAGTTGGTAAGTAGACGACATCTCGATTTTTGAGCTAAGAAAGACGAACACATGAGAGAAGGCAGGACAGGTGCTACTAACAGCTTGTTTATTCCAGTGGCTGCAATGAAATATATAGCTGAGTGATGCGCAGACGAACCGAGCGCATATCAAGGCACCACCACTTATCAGGCTAAGGACATGTTGCGTCAAAAAATCTAATATCGCTCTTATAAAGGCAGATGGACGTGTCGCTAACACAATCAGCTCCTTTTTTTCTTTATATGGTACGCCTCCCAGAGTTCACGGACTGATTTGTGTCGGCTTCTACCTAGAATCTTGGCTTCACGAAATGTCGGCTTACACGTGCATTTTCAGCAGTGGGACGAAAGGTGGGCCCCGTCAACTTTCCTTTAGATTTCACGCGTGGTCGCATAACCGGTCAATAAAGCAGCGGCCTTTTTCTACTTTGTACCACCAATGTCGTGCGGCACTGCATCGAATGCCTTAGACAAATCTAAGGTCAATATGCCCCTCGCCTGCAAGCTCCTATTGTCAATAACCGGGGCCTTGAGCAGGAATATTACATCCTGAGCGGAGAGTGAAGGCCTCAATCCAACCATGTTGTACGGAAACAACTCTTCATGCTCTATGTGCCTGGAGATTCTGTTGTGTATAACGTGTTCGACCACTTGCTTAAACATGCGGTGAGTGAATAGGGTGGAGGTTATCTAGGCTAGGTGATTTTCCGGATTGTGGAATGAGAATTACCGTCACTTGTTTCTATTATTCCTAGACTAAGCCTCCTTCTCAAACTCTATTGATTCCCCTAACAATAGCGCTGGTAGTCTTGATCGTCTAAGTTTCTCAAGAACCAGTTCGTTATGCAGTCCGGTCCGGGAGCAGATCTGTCATTCAAGCTGTGTAGGACACCCCTAACCTCCGCCTCTGAGAAAGGGGCATCGAGATTCGGGGAGCATGTGCCTTCGTACCGAGGTGGACTACTCTGCTCGCTTGCGCCCACCGGGAGGTACTTACAGGCCAGTTCTTGGAGAAGGGACGCTTCGGTATGACCCTCCTCCTTCTGGTTGTGAATTGGACTATCGATAGCTAATCTCTGGTTGCCTTTGGTTTGACCGTACAGCTTCAGGCTTTCTCCCCCGTGTCTCCGCATCCACTGTTTTCCGTTTGGGGCTGCCTTTACGTTTGCAAAGTGAGTTTTCAGCCACCGCCGTTATGACCGGTCTAGGGAATCCCGCGGACAATAGTCTTTGCACTTGTTTCTCAAATGCACCTTCTACTATTCTAGGCAGGATCCAGCGATACCCCTCTTAAGAAACTTTGACTGGGCAGTCATATGGTTGGAGTTCCATTCGTGCCCTAGGTTAATACATCCAACGGGTGTGACCCTTCCAACACCGCATTTTGAGATATAAAAACTGCAACGCATTACCTTGGGGCAGCTTACGCATGAAGGATAACCCCTCTCGATTCTGTTTAAAAAGGTTCACCACTAGGTCCACCTTTTTCCGTTTTGCCAATGTCCAATTCTCGCATAAAATATTAAAACAATTATCCATGTATCTAAAAACGTTTATAACTTCGTTGCTTTAATCCCACTCAAGGCATTGGTCAATGTTAGCAAGAAAAATGTTGCATAAAAGCGGTGCCACGCTCGACCCAATGCAGGATCTCCTGCAAAAATTGTCGCTCGTTAAAAGAGATAAAAGTGTTGTTGAGGTAAACGTCTAAAAGAGTTTAAAACATGTGTACCATGAATCCTTATTAATTCTGAAAGGCAATTAAACCATTTTCTTCTATGCACGCTCTGACGGCGTTAAAGAGGTGGTTATGGGAGACGGAATAAAATTAATCCTCTACATCAATAGAAAAAGCTTGACCCGAGCACTCGTTTTCTTGAAGGGACATTACATCTGCAGAATTTCCGGCATAGAACGGGTCCTTTATCTAAAGGCTGGAAAGTGTACGTAAAAGGAACTGAGATTAATTTTGCTGCCAGGCACCTCGCTCACTTATGATCGTCCTAGGTGATCGATCGTAACGTTTCATTGGAGCCATTGCAATAAACCAGTTGTTAGTAGCGCCTGTCCTGTCTTCTCTCACGTGTTCGTCTTTGTTAGCGCAAAAATCAAGATGCCAAGTAATATCGCCTGCACGTTTTGGGAGGACAGTTGTCTGCAAGGAGTGTGAACCTTCTTATGAAGAGATCAAACACCAACAACACACGCACACAAGTCTGCATAGAATTTATCATTCACGAACCATAGCAAGGTACCGACTACTTTCTCTATTTTCGCCTATTTTGTAGTTGCAATAGGTGTGAACGACAGAAAAAGCGACCGTCGTTAGTCAGAAAATTATCGCAGCTTTTAACGAGTATGTGACTGTTTCTGCGGCAAAATAAAAAAAAAATGACGTAACAAGACAGTAAAGAGGCAGCGAGAGTGCTCCAGGAACATCCCCTTGAGGGTGAGGTGTGCGATCAAGAGCACTAACCGAGTGAAGCAGTTGCTGACGAGAAACCCGCTAGGAGCTCAATCCAGCCCAGGGGAGGTATCCACGAATCCCTTCGGCGGCGCGTGGTATCCGAGCGTCGGCAACGCACATCGTATCTCAGCGAGGCACCGAATGAGTACGGTGAGCTCTCATTCTGAGGATCGAGGCCGCCTGGCGGTCCGCGCGTGAACCTAGGCTCCCCGTCAGCCTCCCCTCACTACCGATGCCCGAGCGGACGCTGGTTGGTGTGCGTATGCTGGGAAGCGCCCCCGCGGCGGCGTCGACGGCGAGCGCAGGACGGCCGTGGCTTTGCCGACGTTACTGCCGGCTTTTCGGAAAACCAGTGGGAGGGAAAGTGGAGGGATGGAGAGGAAAAGGAGCGTTGTCGAACCCGAATCTTGGCGTGTTTACCTAGGGTAATATGAAAGACACGCCACCTGGGCCGGACTTAGGCCTCGAAGTTTTTTTGCTTTTTTTTTCTGTAGAGGCGTCCCGAACCTTTCACGCTTTGACTTATAAACTGCGGCGCATCTGAAGAGCCGTGAGAAAAAAATCCAAAGGCGGAAAATGCCTGTATGCTCAAGATATTCATAAAAAGAGAAACAAGAGTTAGGAAGCGCCATGAGAAGAGATGTGCCAGCAGATGCATACCGGGCAGGCCCGTAGCCAGAATTTTTTTTCGGGGGGCACTTGCTGAAAACATAGACTATTTCAGAAAAAACACCTATTTTCTTTGTTTGTTTTCGGTAAAAACACACTCCTTCATCAGAATTTCGAGGGGGGGGGGTGAGGGGGCGCCCTTTCCCTTTCTGGCTACGGGCCTGATACTGGGTAGTACTGTCGGATTCATGATTTATTGAAGCCAAACCGTATCAACTTTTGGAATTGTCATAATCCTCGTCCGGTGGGCAGGAGTCATCCATAGTTTCATGACAAATTTTCGGTCCTCCACTGCGTCCAGTCTTCTCTCTTTAAAAGCGAAGGTGTTCTTTGTCGAGGCTTTTATATCCGGGGTCGGCATAGAAGTGATCCCATGGCCTCGCAGTGTGGCGAGAGTCAGGCTCGGTAGGAAGGGGAGGACAGCGCCATGCTGCGAGAGGCGAGGGTGTGCTGTGAGATGCGAGGGCATGCTGTGAGATGCAAGGCGGAGGAAGTCGAGGGGTGAACCTCCCAGAAACGCGCCAAGATGGGGTGACGGTGAGGCGCAGTGCAGTGTAAAATAGCGTGTCAGTGTCACTGTTCAAGAGTTTGTGCATTTTCTCGTTCCCCTTATAAAGAAGCCGCCCCAACGTGAGCGTCAGTGAGAGCTGACGCGAGAACGGGCATGTTGTCGCCGAGCCAACCGCGATGTTCGCGTAAGGAAGGCCGAAGCTAAGCGCCAGCCAAGGGAAGAAATTAAAAACATAGAAGTAAGATATAGCCTGATGAATGACAGGCACAAGCTTCGCTCTTTTGACAGTGTTCGCGAAGTGGAGCTGGTTGGATTTTTTCCCTTTTCTCTCGCTGTTAGTAAATATATTGCTTCCTACTGAAAATATAAGCTCACATTATGATTTACACTAAGGAGATCTTTCTTTACCTCAAGCAGTGCGTAAAAATATTGACCTTGACAAAAGAAACGTGTCCGTGCTTGCCTTCCAATATGAATTATAGCACCTCATCAACGCAAAATTCTTATAGAGAGAAAGAGGGAGCGAAAAAGAGAGAGAAAGAAGGAAAAAGTAAGAGGAAGGGAACATGATGGCAAATCCCAGGACACAACTCACGTGACAGGCTCCCACCAAAATCACGCGATGCTAGTCACATGACGCATTCCCGACAAATTCACGCAACATTAGTCACGTGACATGTTACCGTCAAAATCATGTAACACTATACACGTGGCAATTCCTGCCAAAATCATGTAACACTAGTAACGTGGCGTAAAACCACGTGCCGCTAGTCACTTGACATGTGCCCGCCATAAGCAGGTAACACTAGTCACGTGACATTTTCCCCCCAGAAAAATTCCCTAGCACTGGTCAGGTAACAAGTTCCTCCCAAAATTACGTAACCCTAGTCACGTGACATCTTCCTGCAAAAATCACGTAACACTAGTCACGTGCATGATCCTGCCAAATATTGTAACACTAGTCCCACGACGTAAAACCACGTACCACTGGTCACCTGACACGTTCCCGCCAAATAACTTAATACTACCACGTGGCATGTTCTCGCCAGAAAATCTCGGAACACAAGTCACGTGACATGTCTTCCAAAATGACGTAACACCAGTCACGTGACTAGTGTGGCGGGGCAGGGACACGGGCTTAGAAGGGCAGCTTTTCCCTCGGCAGTCTGAAAACTAGCGCAGTTTTGCTCACAACTAACGACGCCGACGTCGACACCGTAATTTCTGCGAAACGACCTCTTGAACACTTTCGCGTTAGAATTTTCGATTCAGGCAGACGTGTCAGCGTTTTCGTTATCTTATTGAACGTATGCATCTGTCTCTTTCTCTCAATACAAACGCACTGATCTCTTATATAGTCTTGATCTTTACTTTGTTCCCTTTCATATTTCTGCGTTAGCAACAGCAGTACGCGAAAAACCAACAAAATAATCAAAATACGATTTCACGTTGATTCTAATGAACACTGTCTACTGAACGCATTTCGTGCGAAAACAAATGTAATGCATCATCCATCATGTCGTCCTCAAAGCTGTCGTCAGCGTCATGGAGTTGTCATCGGTCAAGACACTTCTGTGCCGTAATGAGTGGATCATTGCCGTCATTGTCCCGGCATCGGTACAGTCACCTCGTTTTGCATAGCTGTCACCTTTGTCTATGATCCTAATACCGCAGGTTACAGAACTTACGATGTCTGACTTTGTAGAATGCTTCGATGTGTTGTAAAATGTTACGAACAGCTCGATCTGTTACGAGTAGCAAAACGGTGTAAAACGTTATTGGAGACTGCATACGTCACATTGTGCTCACAAAAGCGAGCTGATTTGAAGCAACGGGCACGCAACACGCTAGCATTCTTGAATATGGTTTCATTCTACGCGTAACTGCGAAATATCGTGGAATATCACAAGTTAGATTACGGAAAGAGTGAGTGATATTAGCGCGTAAAGTGGGAAATAGAACAAATGAGAATAAATGCAAAAAAACAACAAAACAATGTCAAAATCCCATAATCGCATAACTTAACTCCGCACACAAACGAAGAAGTATCTGAACAGAGCATTGATTTGGGCTTTGGTCAAAAGAAGCAAGAAAATTTGACGGGGCAAATACACTGAAGCAAGGGAATATACCACGCGCTCCGACTGTGGATTTGTGTTGATTCACACACATACGCACACATACACGCTAACATGCACGCGCAAACACACACTCTCTCTCTTTCTGTTTGTCTTTATCTTCTTGCCTGCACTTTGAACGTAATGAGAAAGACATACATGAACACAAAAACGAGACGACTTACGGAACCTTAATTAGATACACAATAAGAAAACTAGTTATGGCGATGTAAGCCTAATTGTTTACATGATAATTATTGAGAACCTGTGCTCGAGGTATTGTGAGTGGCTCTTGCATGGAATGATACGCGTGATGGTAACCGCGTAAGTGTGCGCGTACTGCAGCTGACCTGTGCTTCATGGAGAAACTACAAAAGAACTCAAAGTCGAATAGATTTTCTGAAGCGATTTACTGATTTACCATATGTAGCCATACTGTACCCTTTAGTACTGTATGGCTACATGTGCTAAAGCACATAATACACTTTGTATAATACACTAATACAGTGGCTATAAAATACGGCAGTTATACAATGAATAGGGTGAAAGGGAAAATGGATTACACTCCTCAGATAAAACGGGAACAAAATAGATATGTACTTCATAATATGCAAGAAAACTAAGAAAAAAAAATTACACCATTTCCCGCTAACGGGGACCATGAGGCGATGCGAAGCCGGAGCATTTGCACGATCGCGTTCCGTTGGCGTTCGTTGGGCATGCTACCGACCTCGCGTCGTGCAACGCGTAGAGGAACGTTACGCGCGTCTTGTCTTCCCTCTAGCCTGGCTGTTGATTCTCACAGGGCGAGCGGGGAATGCGGTCGACAGGCGCGCGAAAGGGCGGCAGCGTAGGAGGGGCGAGAGAGGGGGAGGGGACGCGCATGCGCTGGTGGTCATCGCGGCGTTGTGCAGGAGAGAATTTCGGCATGTCTAGCCTGCGTTTCAGAGTAAGGTTGGAGAGTGGGAGGGGAGAGGGTAAGGGGAGAGGGGTAGGGAAGGTGAAGTGGAGAGGGAAAACGGGAGAGGGGAATTGGAGAGGAGGTGGGGAGAGGGTGAGTGGAGAGGGTGAAAGTGGAGAGGATTAGTTGAGAGGGATAGTGGAGAGGGGGTACGGGGAGAGGGGAAGTGAAGAGGAGGTTTGTGGAGAGGGTATGCGCATGCGCAGTAAGGGTGGTCCCACCGCACACCACCACCACCACCGGATCGAACTCCGCTATAAGATGCTTCGCATCTAAAAACGAATCACACATTAATTCCATAAAACACTCTCGACAGGGGAACGAATTAATGTTTTAAATTCTGGCAATATTAAGTGCTGTAAATTATAGTCTGCTCTATTAATGGGAACTAACAGACAATAATTCCAAGGAAAGTATAAGGGGCGTTATTCCTTGTAATTGGGATATAAATGTGAAGAAAGTGAAGGAACTTGCCGCCGGCAAGGGAACCTGCGACCTTCGAGTAACGCGTCGGATGCTCTACCACTGAGCTACGGCGGCGGTCATCCTCTCGTCCACTTCATGGGGTATATATATACATGCCTTCAGGTAGAATGCGAGGGATAATTGGTCAGCTGCCGGCTCGTAAAAAGGATCACGTGCTACGTGACGCCAACAGGCAGAAAAAGAGTGTTCCACATTTAAAGCTGAAATTTGGGCTAGTTGGTCTTGACATAAATACATAATATAGCGGAACAAAAACAAGGACAGAAAAAGAAGCACACAGGACGACCGCTAGCGGTCGTCCTGTGTGCTTCTTTCTCTGTCCTTGTTTTTGTTCCGCTATATTATGTATTTATGTCAAGACCAACTAGCCCAAATTTCAGCTTTAAATGTGGAACACTCTTTTTCTGCCTGTTGGCGTCACGTAGCACGTGATCCTTTTTACGAGCCGGCAGCTGACCAATTATCCCTCGCATTCTACCTGAAGGCATGTATATATATACCCCATGAAGTGGACGAGAGGATGACCGCCGCCGTAGCTCAGTGGTAGAACATCGGGAGGCGTTATTCGAAGGCCGCAGGTTCGGTCCCTGCCGGCGGCAAGTTATCTTTTCGTGCACTCTACTTTCTTCACATATTTATCCCAATTACTAAGAATAACGCCCCCTAAACTTTCCTTGGCATTATTGTCTGTCAGTTCTCATTATTATTGTGTCTAACAAAGAAAAACGAGCCCTTAAAAGTCACCTTCTAGCCTGCTCTATTGTATGAGTTAAGTAGTCTAGGCAGATTGTTACATAGCATTTGGTAGGCATAGTTTGTTCTAAAGTGCGGAACCTTCCACACTTCGGGAGTACGTGTGCTTTAGCGGTATAAATTGACAGATAGGTTTGCAAGTTCTTCCAATGAGATATTGTTGCGTTTAGCACGAAAATAATATTCGCGTAAGAATATCATATTGTAGATGTTATGGACTTTAGTTATGTTGTATTTCTCAAACAGGAGTATTTCTCAAATATCAACGGCAGTATGTTGTATTTGTATGTTGTATTTCTCAATTATCAATGCAAGTCCTAAGCAGATGTCATGCCAAAGCATTGAATAGAATGCGTGACCTATGTACCGTGTGCCCATCCGGATTATCATAGTAGTCCATATACTAAGGTTATCTATCTATCTATCTTCTATCTATCTATCTATCTATCTATCTATCTATCTATCTATCTATCTATCTATCTATCTATCTATCTATCTATCTATCTATCTATCTATCTATCTATCTATCTATCTATCTATCTATCTATCTATCTAGCTCGCAAGTATTGTATAATGTATAGACTACAGTGTTGCCGTGGGCATTTACTACGGTGATGAGGCCCGCCCCTTTAACAACTGTACTATAGTTTCGGCGCAACACTTATAATAGTAGTTAGTCCTTCGAACCGTACGACGAGTACCATTAGACTTGAGCGGTCTGCTGTGTCCCTTAGGCGCACGTAGCATACAGTTTGTCCAGATCTCGTGTATGCATTGTAATTGTTCCTTCATTCATTCATTGATTAATTCATTCGTTGCTATGGCTGTGAGTGCTTCTTTTGTTGTAACGTGCCGCTTGCTTGGGGAATAATTCCTAGCAAACTTCTGCTAATTACAGGGCTTTGCTCTTTGTTTTGTCTATATTGTGTAGTATGACTTGTTAAAACTGCTATTTCTGAACATTTACACAGTATCTGACGCGTTTCAGTGTGTATAAATATGATACCTGTGCATGTATGTGTTTATTGGTTTTTCGGGGATTCAAGACATTACTTCATTTGTATCACTGTGTTTTCTTATACATCTTTGTTGTTTTTTGTTACATTTTTTTGCTGCATCATCTATTGTGTATTCTCGTAAATTTTGATTATTCATTTGATTTTTGATGTTTGCATAATTCTTTACTGCTCTGTTCCCCACCTGCCTGCTCTTGAGTGACCGCAGTGTGTTCTAAATAAATAAAAATTAAAAAAAACGGCACCATTCCAGCCATTTTCATTACGTTGCAGCTGTTTGGTAAAAAGATAAAATGGAAACTTAGTTTCTTTCTTGAAGTACTTCGTATTGTTTAGGTCATTGGTAAAGCTATTTTGATAGGCTGCAGAACTCTGCAGTGTAACCAGATCGCGTACGGAGGCTTTTGGGAATCATGTAAACTAGGCGCGACCTCATTTATTTGGCTCCATTGACAGTCCTAACGTTCCCATAGCGGTTTCGTATCGGCTCACAGCCCTGCCGTGCACAAGTCGTGTATGTACGTTTTTCGCGGAGATGGTTATGAGTTACACATTTCGGGGATGGCATTGTCGT